>NC_028458.1:15384403-15485185 GCF_000263155.2 Setaria italica | reverse complement strand
AGCAGCCGTGTTGATGTCTCAATCTAACCGGGTGACTGTTTTGAGTTGGTGTTTCGCGTGGAGTTGTGCGGCTACGTTGATGTCCCAATCTAACTGGCCGGTGTTGTTATTCTGCTTTTTATTATTGTGTCCAGTCTGGATGTATTCTCTTTTTTAATATAATCGGCAGCTCTCCTGCACAGTTTGTTTCGGAAAAAAAAACCTAATGTTTCGCACCCATGTGTTGTCCTGAACTGCAGGCAAACAGAATTGGTGCCAAATCTTTTGGTGCTTGGCCTTCTTCGATCCACGCTGACTGCCAGAATTGGGCTTTCTTCCCATCTCCAATGGTGATTGTAACCTCCTCGCATGCATTAGGGCCCGTGCAAACTTCCTTAGGTCGAGGACCCCGAGGCCCCCTAGTTTGGTGGGCCTGGAGTTGGCCTGTTAACTCCGCGCCAATTGACTTTACATTTGCCTCCCGAAATTCATCGTGATGATTAATGCGAAGGTTATAAAATATAACTCTATGGTAGTGTTTGGTTGGCTCAAATGTAACATAATCTGATTACTGAAGGTAACGAATCCCATTACATATGTTTGGTTGCAGTGGTTTATAATCAATTGACACTGCAATCGAATCCCTTACCTAAATAATATTTATACAAGCTTGTTACCCCTCCTCCCCCACCGTAATCAGATATAGCACCCACACAGTAATCTGATTACGTTACCAGAGTGCAACCAAACAAAGAGGGCAATCACCCATTCCACCTCCAAATACACTGTAATCTGATTCCCTTTGCGTTTACATTACCTTAGCACGAACCAAATACTATCTATAATTTGTAGTAGTAAGATTGGATAAGGTGGAGCTCCTTGATTAGATAAAAAGAAGTTAGCTGACGGTAGAGTTAACGAAAGGCTTGATATTGATCAGCAAATTGGTCCTTCAAGAAAAGTTACGAAGATGTACTGATTTCATGGGCTTCTTCAGGCTTAGGTTGCCAGTATGGGCCTCCACCAATTATATTAGTTACAAGGTCGAATTTTTTTTATTTTTTATTTTTTATTTTTAGCATTTTGCAAAATATATTGTCTAAAAAAATTGCAAATCTATACTATGCCGCCATACTGTTTTAAAATATTGATTAACTAAAAATTATCGACTCAATAAATATGAAAAAATGTTGAATCGACATTTTTTTACAAAATGTTGAATTCAATTTCTTATATAAAAAAGTTTGATTCACTACAAATATTGAGTTAACAAATTTGTAAAAAAATGTTAGGTCAAATTTCTTGGAAAATATTAAATCGTCAAACAAAATGGACATGAGAAATAAATATCGTAAACAGGAAAGATGTGAGACGTAATTGAACAAAAGGGAAACACAAGTAGGAGGAAATTGGCAAAAAATAATATTTCAATCACTTTTCATGCCGCGTGGCTGCCATGTCACAAGGATGACACAGACGATGAGGTGAAATGGTGAAATGACGACCTTGGTGGAATCACTTGTCATCATTCTACAACAAGACGCATATATGTGGTTCCTTTATCAATTTTAAAATCTGTCAGCCTAATTTTCGGATGTGATATTCTTTTAGTGACCTTGTCTATTCTTACACACCGCTGAAACCCTATCGCTGGGTAAAGATCTTCCTCCCCCCTCCCTAGAATCTCCCTCCTTTTTTTTTTCTTTATCACATCTCTTTCTTGGCTTCGCGCTCTTGTTGTTCCCGTGCTCTGCTCTTCCCTTTGCTGGTGACTGTTTAGTAGCTTAGCCATTTGATGGTTTGTGCCGGTTGGTGCTCATTGGTCAATGGTTACTGGTTAGTAGTTTGATGTTACTGCCTTACTAGCTAGCTGGCATCTTGGTGATTATTGGTTACGGCTAGTGTTTTCTGCTATCTGTTAGTATTATCCTGTAGGGTAATCATTCCTCGTTAGTGGCTTAGTGATTTGCACTGCTCTGTTAGCATAATGACACTGGACCACTAGTAAATCACATGTCCACCAGCCCCATGCTACTGTTATTTTCCTCTTTATTCCATGTTTTGACTGTATATGCTTGTGGTTTTAGTTGTTACCACCTTGCTCTAATTATTGTGTTTTTTAAATTCCTTGTTAGAACACCCATAAGTCATTGACTAGTTGTCCAAGTTCACAAGTCACTCTATTCATGCTTCTAGTCTGCTGAAACCTTCTCGATCCTTCTGCTTGCTGCAGGAACCGAGCTATCAGCTTGACATTATATGCGGAGTGTATGAATCCAGATCCTTGCGCTCCCCGAAATTCTACCATGCCAACTTTTTGGCGAGCAGAGATGCTGCTGCAGCTGATGGTGGTATCTCATTGCCCCGTGAGCGCACACTTTTCTTCGCTGAATTCTGGGAGTTAAATTGGTATCCTGAGCTGTCCAGCTCCAGCTCCAGCTGCTGCCCTGTATATGACTACCATGCATGTCTTGGTGAGTCCTCCCTACAAACATAACTTCATTGTAGTAACCATGTTCACTATCATGATAAGCATCACCAATCGGAAAACAACAAAACTGGGAGACACCCAGTTGGGTAATACTAGCGTCGATAGGTACCACAATATAGTTTATTAATGCCTAGGACATGAACATAGCAAAGCTTAGTGACATAGATTTCTACATCATTGCTATGCTGTAGTTCTGAATACAAATTGTCAAAACCATCATGCTTCTATCAGTATGGAATTAAGGACAGCAGCATGACACTGTCGATTACCATCTCTTGATCAATGGCATTAGGCATGCAGCATGCTATCAACAAATCGAGGACCCAGGCACTACAAGCTCTAAAATAGCCTTTGGCCTCCAAAAAACTCCCATGTATCTTGAACACTGGTTTACAGTTAATGTTAAAGGCTTAGAGCGCTAGAAGCCCTTTAGATCCTTTTGCATTCCTAAAACATTGCTTTTCATGATTCATATGGATAATTCCTTAGTAGTGAGGCATAATAATAACCAAAACATTCTGAGAGCAAAGAGAGCTACAGATTTTGTAGCTGGTGGGACTTTTCTGTTCAAACTTACAACATTGTCAATTCTCAACTTCTCACTTTCTTTCTGTGCAGGCCATTATTGCGCTGCTTGTGAGCTTGCATCAAGCAAGATTGTGCATCCACCGTCCGGAAATCATTCTGGGAATAAAGATGCCGGCTCGATTAGAGTTGGAGAACACCGGATGTCGTACAACTCTGCTACCGATCGTTTCGAGAACTTGCTGGAATCCGACTGTATCTATTTCGATCCTTATAGAGATGTCGACCTTGCGAGGCTTATCAATTATGTCACCATGCCACAGATGTTTTATCCGCCACCAACTTCTTGATCTTTGGGGGTTTGTCAGCTTAAACCTGTAAATCTGTAATCTGTAAATATTTGACTACTTGTTGAATTACGTAACGATGCCTCAGAAAGTGCTGCTGGGCATTGAGCTAAACGCTGTTTGTACACAACCCAATGTATATCTACGGAGAAAAAAAGGAAGAACCTTGTGTCTTGAGTGTTTTCGTTACGTATTTGCTTTCTGTGATTATGAAATGTTCCGTTTCTTGAGGTTTGTTCTGCGCGGTTAGCTTCTTGGTGCTTCGTCACTTTTATTTGGTCAGAATCCAAAGCAAGCCTGGCCTCGAGTCCTCTTCAAAAGCAAGCTTTTCCTACCATCAGTTGAGACCACATGATGCTGTGCAGAATTCCTTGCAGTATGTCCATCTGTGCAGATCGTTCGTTCCCAGATCTCAGATTTCTTGCGGTTGCTCAGTTTCTCCACGCAATCTGCCAATTCTGCCAGATCTTGTTGCGGCGGTTTCGACCGTAACACACGGGAGCTTTGGTACAAGCGCATCAGGACGGAAGCCTAAACTGTTAATTACGTGCTTGGATGCTTGATTCGCACCAATAATGCGCACTTGGTTGGTTCTGAAGGAAAGAAAGAAGGCAAAAAAAAAAAAACAGGCGGGTCCCAAGCTTGATCCTGAAGCAAACAGCAGCTCTTTTCCAGGCGATGAAGAGCCACGAAACGACGACGCGCCCGGATCTCGCAGCAGTTTGTGCGTGTCTTCTTCAGTCCTCTGCTCCCCTAGAGACTACTCCAGTAGACGTCTAGACCAGCAGCCACAGCCACAGGCCGAAAAAGGTAAAAGGAACGGGATCGGTTTTGTATTGTATAGTAAAGAAACTGAAAGTCCTCCGTTCAGTGTCCCGTGCGCCCTGAAGAAGCTTCTTGGTTTTTGGTTTGTGAAACTGAGTGCTGTGAAAGGAAACTGTTGCGCTTGGAGCGTGGATTGGCAGCACCAAAAGGGAAACCCAAGGACACCCTACGAAGTATTAGGCCATTACACACCTAGAGAGTGGAGTGGGGGTGCACATTCCTTGTGCCTAATCGCGTCGCGTCGGCCGCACATGTTTGGTGGCGGCGACTCGTACGCTCTCCTACTGTTCAGGATTCAATCCGCCAGCTCGGCTCCTCAAGTCACTCCATGGCCTGATGGCCACCGCCAGCCAGAGTGAGCTCCGCGGACGGACCATCAGTTCACCACTCACTCTCCCGATCGAGCATACGTAGTAACCGCTACTACTCCATCAGTTAAATTCTTAGAGACAGTTCGAGGCTAGCTGCCTTTTCCTTTTAGGCTAAGCTCTCATGTGCATCAAATGCACGGTCACCGGCGTCATTACCAGTTACGGTTAGTCATTCGCCGGGGCAATGGCAACACGCCGGCCGTATACCCCAGCTGTTCACCGACACCACGGGAAGGAAGGAAGTTGCCGTCTGGACATGTCCGCGCTCGCGAGCCCGTGCAGCGGTTCAGGATAATGCGGCGAATTGATGAAGGATCGATCGTCGCCGACCCCGCGGCCCGTGCGGGCTTGAATTCGTGTGCCGAACGCTGGATCCGGGCACTGTTGGCGCACGCACCCGTGGCTCCTAGTACCGTAGGCAGCTAGGCTGGCATGTGCGCCTGCGGCAGTGGGTGATCAGCGGCGGGCATTTTATTGCATCCACGGAACTAGTGACAGTTGGAGCTATAGTGTTATTCCTACGTTATACCTCCGAAAAAGGACGATCTATGTATTACAGGCAGAAAGAAAGTTGTGCGAAGTCAATGCACATTTTACCTGCACAGTGCGCACGGCAGGAGTACTCTGCTCATCTCCAAAAAATGAACTGCAGACCTCCAAAGAGAAAGCTGTGCGCAGTCATTCACATTGTACTCTTGGGGTCGTTAAAACTGGGCTGTGCAAATAAGAAGACACATGGTGCACACCTACAGAAAAAAAAAAAGGTGCTTGTAAGATGAACAGGGGAATGATAAGTGTATATCGTTTAAAAAATAAGGAAACAAAAATGGAGATGCGGGGTATCGATCCCCGTACCTCTCGCATGCTAAGCGAGCGCTCTACCATCTGAGCTACATCCCCGGTGATGATAAATTAAATTTAACCAAATACACACTTCTTGGTACCGGTTCATGGGCGCCCCCGCAAGGACGCAAGGTCACGTCCCCTTCGCCCCGCTACTCCCTCTGCTCCACACCTTTGCATGCACGCACACTGGACAGTGGACACTGCCGATCACGCGGTACTGTTCGATCAATTAAAAGCTTCGCGTCCGCGTCAGCGTCTCGCTTTCCAACTAGAACATGGGCACACACTCCGGAATTATACGCACGAGCCTCTCGCCTAGTGTGTGTGTGTGTGTGGGTAGCCCCTGCAGGCCCAGACCAGAGGAGATCGACGCCGACGCTTCAACAACGGATGCGCCGAAACGTCCCCATCGAAACCAATAATATCCATCTATCAGAGAGGATTCAGAGGAGCTGGAACAAGGACCGCGCCCCCCGGTCCCAGCTGATCGATGAGAGGAGCATGCATGGCAGATCAAAACCCGGCGTCGTCGTGTCGATCGATCAACCCATGCATGCATGCTGGTAGCTAGAGCGCCTCACATGTCGGGCCGGGCCGGTAATCCGAATATTAATGGTCCATGCAGGCAGGCCACTTCACCAGCTTCGTGTACTTGCGCATCGAAGCACCGAGCAGTCTCGCTCGTCTTTGCACACACCTCCTGAGCCCTGACCTCCTCCTCAACTAGCGGAAGCGTCAGGCGGCGGCGGCGGCGGCAGCGAGACGCCGAGACCTGAATACCGGGTCCGTTTAGGTCGCGCTGGCCCGCAGGCAGGCTTCGTACCAGCGTCCAGCGGCACAGGCAGCCCACTCTGCAGAAAAAGAAAGAACCGGGCGCCGGGGCCCTCGGATGTCCGGATGCGTGCGCTGCCTCGCGTTTCGCCGGCAATCTCTCGGCTCGAGTGGGACGGGAGGGGGGGGGGGCCACTCGGGTCATGTGCGTGGCGCGTGGCGCGTGGCACCTGCACCTGCACGGACGCATCATGCACCCGCGCGAGCCCATGCCAGATGTGGCCCCTGCCACCTTTAATCCTGTGGACACATGATCGTCATAAAGCGCCACGCACGTATGATCACGCTAACTAAACAATCATTCTTCCTCCTTCTTCTTCTCCTTTTTTTTTTATGCATCATCAGTTCCCTACTTCAACAACAGTATATCCGTGGCCAATTCAAGCAAGGTAGTGTAGCGAGTTAGTGGCATGCATTTGGGAGGTCATCATGTACATCACAGCGATGTTTAATTTGGAGCGTAGAGATTTACTGCGGACCCGTGAACAGTAAAAGCTGCTTGTTGCAGAAGTACGTACTACCACCGTAGAGAAGATGATCGAGATCAAATTAAACACAGAAAGGGTCTGACGCCTGCGAGGGACACATGCGAGCCAGCAGAAAGAGCAGTGTATCAGTTGCATCCTTTGATGATTATGATTGGATTGAGAGACACCCGATGAAAACATTTCCACCTACTGGAAGAAGGTAATTTGTCATTTTCTTTTCTTGAGAGATAAGGAAACTTGGTTCTCACTCATTATTCCGTGAGGTGGATTGGCGGACCGGCGGGGTGCAAGAACCTAAGCCTATCTTATCGTGAAGAATTGGCAAACGAATATTCTTTTCTCCTCGTGCATACCAGTATAACCACTGCCATCACATTTAGTTGGCGCATTCCTATTATCCTAGCTATAACTCGTCATTTTTTCATAAACCAATAATCAATCCTTTTCCCTGTCCTCTTACTAATTATTAGCACAGGGTCGCCAACCGGTTTACTTGGTTAGCATGAATATTTCGAGAGATATAGGTAATTACTAGTCCCGTTTCAAATTGTAAATCGTTTTAGCTTTTTCTAAATACATGGCTTTTACTTATATATCTAGACATAACATATATCTAGATGTACACCGGAAGTTATGTATTTAGAGAATCCAAAATAACTTATACAATTTAAAATGAAGGATGTACCATCTATAAGAATTGTACAAATCATTCATTAGAGTTCTCGTAGGCCGCTGGCTTGACATGTTGGAGTCATAGGTACTTGTAAGAATGCCGGTAAGCTCTCCAGCATTTTCTCTCTTCCTTCAAGTACTTCCTCCATTTCAAAATTTAAGTCATGTTAGTTATCCTAAGTCAAACCTTTATAATACGAACTGAGCATAGCTCAGCTGGCAAGGTTCCTTGTGGTGGAACATGCTCACCTAGGTTCGAGTCCTCGACTTGGCACTGGTACTTGTATTTTTCTGGATTTATTTCAGGATTTAACCAGCGCTATTTTTTCTGTGGTAGGCGACGTGCCCGTTGATGCGAGGCGCCAGTGGTGACTTTGTTAATCTCGAGGATTTGCCAACTCAGTCTTTTGGAAGTGCTCATAGGGGTAGGGTTGCATGCATGTGTTCGTAGTGGTGAGTGTGCGTGCATGTATGTGAGCATCTGCGTCTATACTGTGTGATTCGCAAAAAATAACTCTATAATTTTGACTAACGTTATAAAAAATACACCAACACCTACATCACAAAATTAATTCCACCAAAATCATAATAAAAGTACCTTGATAATGCATTTATTTAGTATTATTGATCTTAACATATCTCTCTATAAACTTGATAAAATTAAACAAATTTGACTTAGGACAAAACTAAATCATCTTACATCTCAAAACAGCCGGAGTAATAATAGATTGAGTTGATGTGGAGTTCCAAATAGTGGCCTGCTAACGACATACCATGTTGTAGATGCTACTTCTCAAGCGGAAGTGATGTGACCATATGAATCGGATCGGACTCAATCTACGTTGTTAAATGCTGACCTATTCTTTTTTATAACAAAACATCTGCCACTTCTATCAGATCCCAAGGATGATCTGGATTTCTGGAAGCCTTCTTAATTGTGGATTTATGATCAATACATATGCACGATACCATCAGCCTTCTTACATGTAGGGCCCGAAACCCTGAATCGCAAAACGATAAAAAAAAAATTCTCCTCTCTAAATTAAAAAAAAATGCCCTTCAGCATAGGGAGAGCTCGTGAGAAAAGCTCACAACCTCACATGCCGAGCGGCGCAGATCGGGCGCATGCACGAGGCTCTGATTAATTACTTGCGACTCGTGCTGTGGACACCAGGGAAAAGGCAGTAGGCAGTAGGCAGTTGTATAGTAGTATTAAACTCCGAACGCAAGGTGCTCAAAAAGGTTGGGGGTCAACATGACAAATATTCGCCATTGGCAGGTGCCGGTACGGTAACCCATATGTGAGCCGATCTTCCATTCTTCCTGTGTGCTTTTGAGCCAAATACATGAAAATTCTTTTAAGTTTGTTAGGAATTTAGGATATCTCGACAGTGATCTGACCAAACCACGCCGTCTCGTATGGCATCGTGCATTCGTGCTTTCATACGGGGTACGTACTGTCCTTGTGTAGAGAACGAACTTAATGTATGCATGCCAGAATAATCGTGGATGTAATTAGGCGTAATGTTTTTTTATCTCGTACTGATAGGAGCTTTGGCGGATTTGGGACCAGCGTACTCGTATAGGCAGAACAGGAAAAGTGTTTTTCTTAAAATGGTACTCCCTTTTTGCATTGCCTGTGATTTTCTGCACAGTGGTCCTGGACTAGAGCATAGTAGGCCCAGTTGGGTGTGTCACTTGGGATCATGTGGGTTGTGGCCTCGTGGGTTCAGTGCACTTTCTGTATGGCGTTCCCTCCACGTTTTTCAATGGGTCGAGTTGAATTAAGGAGTTTCATCAGGATATAGGAGTTTAACACACAGTTGCAGTAAGAGTAGTCAATTGAACGAGGACAACACCGTAAGCTGAGGAATATTCCGAGTAAATGGGACCGAACAGCAGCAGTAGACCAAGTTAAGCCCCGATCAAACGAGGACTAAATTCTGTTTAGATATTAATTAAGAATATTAAATATAGGTTAATTATAAAACTAATTGTATAAATGAAGGATAATTCGCGAGACGAATATATTGAACCTAATTAGTCCATGATTTGATCATGTGATGTTACAGTAAATATGTACTTAATCATGAATTAATTAGACTTAATAGATTCATCTCGTGAATTAGCCATGGCTTATGCAATTAGTTTTATAATTAGTTCATGTTTAGTCCTTCTAATTGATATCAAACATCAGATGTGATCCGAATTAAAAATTAGTCCATGATCCAAACACCCCCTAAGTTTGCTCTTAAATTGTGTGTTGGCTTTTGACTTCTCTCACCGTCAAGTTTCTGACATGCATAATAATGGAGGCCAAAGAAGAAGTAAGCGCAGGGAGAAGCTATCTTTCAATAATGGACCATTTCCAAGCCCCAAAATCCTAACTGACTTCGCAAGCCAACCAGGTAGGCAGGTACGAATCAAAGGTCTCCTTTAGTAGGGTTGCTCAAAGTGTTTCTTCACCGGTTTTTTTGAAGCCCTACCAAAGGAGCAATTTCAAAACGGCTCCACCATCGAAGTCGAAAAAAACCCGCAAAACAGCTTACACTGGAGAGGAGGAGTCAAAAAATGGGCTTCTCCTCTCTCCAAGCATTAAGTGATCGTAAAATTACCCATATTGCCATTGAGAAGCTGTTTTACCAAACGTTTGGCAAAACAGCTTCAGCTCCATTAGAGAGGCCACTACACCAAAGAAACCGGAGCTGAAGACGTTTTGTGAGAAGCTGAAGTTCTACCAAATGGAGTCGAAGTGTGATGCAACATGGTAACGCCAGACATGCATAACTCATTATTGATCCGATCTATGACAAGCTGGCTGTTTACATTTTTTTTTTGGCGAACACTTAATTTTTTCTTGCATCTACCTAGAAATTAAAAGCTCTAGGATCTAGCACGGTAATACCCATCTTGAGGCGTTGGCTAGCTAGTTCAATTCTAATAATTTGCTACTGGGTCTGGAACATGACATCTACGGTCATTGATGATTATCTTGTTGTGGAAAGGTGTATGGGCATTTTCACTTATATGATAAGAAATGGAAAAGGTAATCCAAGCTGACACTTGAAAACACACTTTTAAACAAACGAAAAAGCATCTTCCTTCCGTGTCTTTTCTGCTATCCACATCAAACCTTTGAACCAGAAGAACAAGACCGACCATTTTGGATGACACGGCCGGGGCTTACATAATCAACCCACCCCCTCCTCTTTTTTTTTTTCCTGAGATGCCAACACACCCCCACCCCCCAAATTTAAATGGCTCGCAAGCAACCCGACCACCGTGCTGCCGTCATGTGGGCGCACGGGGACTCGTTCTCCTCCCGAGCCGCACATCGCGACCTCCGATGGACATCCGCCGAAATGAAATGGCAAAAAGAAAAAAGAAACAGCCTTCCCGTCCGTCGGATGGTCATCCGGCGGCTGTGATTCAAAGCGCGAGCGAGAGACGTTGGACCGCTACCCAGTCAGAGGCCCGGTATTTGTTTACCGACCGGCGGTCACGTCACGGGCCAGATCTCCGAAATCCTGGCGACGGATACGAGTACAAATTCGCGTGGGTTTCGGAGCGCGTGAAGTCACGGTCTTGCCCCTGGTGGTGTCAGTGGTCACTGCTCAAAAAGCAGGGGTCGCTACGTCATTTTGCCGAAACCGTTAAACTTTAAACGTCTCACGTGCTAGAGGTCACAGAACTCCCGCTCCCCGCGCGCTGAGAGAATTTTTGCCGGCGGGGCCCACGTGTCATTGCAAGAACGGCACGGGCGTAGAGGCGCAACGCGGACCGTAAAATTCGCTTTCCTCTACCCGATGGCGTGGTGTTGGTGTCGCCTGCCAAAAGTGCCGCGGAGAGGCACTCGGAACGCATCCAGCGGATTGCTCATATTCACCGTCAATATAAAAATTCTACCATTTAGGTGATTTTAAGATAAGAGAGACATCCAGCAGACTACCAATCCCTTCCCCAATACCAAAATTCTTTTAACAATTGCTAAAAACTCACCTTCTCTCCCCTTGATGTAGGGGAGAAGCAGCCCTCTCCACCCACTCCCCTATCGGCGGTTGGTTTTTGGCACGCGGATATGTTCGCTCCCTCCGGTACCCTTGCTCGGCGATTGACGCCACCATGTGGAGGATTGCCGGCCATTTTTGCACACCCGAGCCTACCCAGATGAGGGAGCTGCCTACCTCCGGCACGGGGAGTAGGGGGGCGGACGTGGCTTGCGGCTGCGGAGAAGAAGAGGAACGGGAGGAGGACGCCGGCGGGAAGAGCTACGCTTGCGCGGGCGAGGAGGAAGGAAGTGGGCGCCACTACCGAGGCGGGCAGGCGCGGCCGACGCGGGGGAGGTTGGGCCGGCGCCGCCGTCTGGAGAGGGGGTGCGGCTTGCGCGGGGAAGAAGAAGAGAGCGACTGATTGAGAGGGGGCGTGCGTTGAGTCGAGAGGATAAGAGAGGGATGGTGAGGAAAAAAAAGAAAAAGAAACTTTGATGTGTGGACCCCATGTCCTGGGTTGGTATTGGAGATTAGTTTTTGGTAGTCTACTGCAGCGGTGATCATGTGAAACACAAAAATAACTATTGGGAGGGAGAGATAAAGTATTTTGGTAGTAGGATATGAGCAATGTGCTCTTAAACTGCTCTTTGTAATAGCGGAGCTGATCACCAGCCCGTACTCTGACAGGTCTGATTTCTAGAGATCATTTCGATCTTAATTAAGCAATGAGCGACGTACTTGGTACCTCCCTTGGTTAATTAGCAACAACCTACGAGCTACGACCCTTCTGCATGTGAGAGCTAGATATGCGTCCTAGCAAAACATTCAATGCCTAGAGGAGTTGAGCTTCTTACGGTTTGTTCTCCGTTTCTATTGTTGATGACAGTACTCGTCCCAAAGTGTGAATGCGTCTAAGTGAGTATTGTTTGTTTCAAGTAATCAATGTCTTAGCTTTGCTTCCGCTCATAATAGATGTGAGCCCATTTTTAAGACGAAATGGGCAACATGTTATGAAGTTGAAAGCACATTTTTGTGATGATGAATCTACTAATATCAATGCTATGTTGTCACCCTACCTAATAATGCGTTGATTTGAAAAAAAACTTTAAAAGAGGAAAATCAAGTGAATTTTGCCATAGAAAAATTAGAAATGCAAGAGGAAAATCAACTAATATTTAGATCGTAGGTGCAGTAGCTTGCAACATCAGTTTATGAGCATTTTGCAAAGAAGACAAACAAAGAAAATCCCGCCAAAGTCCACCTATCTCTGCACTTTGCAAATTTGGCAAACCCCCGGGGGTAATCCTGCCATTATCAGTGCACGTTGCAGCAGCACGGGCGGGCGGGCGCGCGCGCGCTACTCTGGCGTCGCCGCTAGCGCCGTTAACGCGGAGCCCGGCAGCCGTTAGCAACCAGTTTCCTGTGACTGGTGCTGCTCCCACTCGCTTTTTCCTGGATCTGACGAAGCGGCCGAATTACGTGCGCCATGTGGCGGATTCAAAACCTTCCCGATGCGATAGCGAGGCAGCCTCCACCCACCCGGGGCCTCCACCGCTGCCCCCCATTTAAATTTAAACATTTTAAACCCACCCCCCACGAAATTCGCAGGCCACCTTAATTCCATTATTAAATTATTATTTCTCCCGACCCAGCCCGCTGCTTCCTTCCTTCTCTCTCTCTCTCTCTCTCTCTCTCTCTCTCTCTCCAGCGACAGAGACAGGGAGGAGCGAGGCAGAAGGAGGCGTTCGCGACGCGAGCTTGGTGGAGGCGGGGAGCCGCGGCCGCGCGATTCGCGTCCGGGAGGGGGTCGGGCTAGCGGCGCCTCGCTCGCCATTCTTGGGGAGGCGCGGCCGGGTGGGCTGCCCGCGAGATCGGCTGTTTTCTGTGGGTTTTTTTTTTCCCCTCTGGCGGTTTTTGGGAGGTGTTTTGCTGGTTGCGAGCGTGGATTGGCGTCGGGCGGAGGTGTTTGGGGGCCGATTTGAGGCGGCCGGGGCGGAGATCCCGCGGAGAGCCGCGGTTTCGTCGCGGCCTGTGAGCTGATTCCGGCGGTCGCTGTGCCGGCCGGCCGGCGAGGCGATGGCGTCGGCGGACGTGCGGTCCGTGCGGAAGTCCGCGGCGCTGCGGGCGCGCAACGGGCCCAGCAAGCTGCAGCCGGCGCGGTCCATGCCGCTCGACTACAGGTACTCGACGGCAGCGGCGAACGGTACAGGCGGCGGGCCGGCGGCAAACGGCGGCGGCCGCCGAGCTGCTGCTGCGGAGGCGGAGAAGGAGGAGAAGGAAGGGGAGGTCGTGCGGTTGGAGGGCGACGACGCGGACTCGCCGTACAGCTCCAAGGCCGCGACGGCGGAGGAGGCAGAGGAGGTGGCGGAGAAGGGTGGAGGCGGAGAGGAGGTGGATTCCGCGGCTGCGGCAACGCCGAGGCGGCTGTCGCCCACGGCAGCTGCGAGCCCCACCCAAGGCGACGCCAGGTGGGGTGACACCAGCTCGTACGGTGCTAAGAAGGTGAGCTGCTCCATTTCCATTTCTGATGCTTTTGAAATGCTACGAACGACAGGTTGGGACTTGGGGAGTTCAGACATTGGGAAACTAATTTGGTGAAACCACGCAAATGTGATGCTGATCTGCTATGGGTGATAGTTTTCCAGTAATATGTGAAACTAAACACTAGGATGAGCTATGCCAATTAGTACCATTTTATTTTTTGGGCGCATGCAAAGGTGTGATATTTGTGTGCTTTAGGTTGTTCTTGCATGGCATTTGCAAAGTAAGTTATGAAAGTTGTCGCTGAGCTTTGGTAACCTGTTTTTTAGCTTTTAGATCTGAATTTGAATTCTTTACTTCCATCCTTCTAGGTTGTTAGTGCAATGCAATCTGTCGTAAACCTGTCTCCCACAGTAGCATAAATGTGACATGAGGAAGTGATGTATCTCCTTTGTTGTGACCAGGAAATTTTACAATTTAATACAAACCAATCTTTTGTCTTCTATCTCTCAAAGAGTTAAAAACCTTAGTGTTTCCTACTAGATCGTAGTAATAAAATCTTGGTAACTGTAGCATGTTAAAACTAAGAGAAGCATCTGGTAGGTTATTCAGATTTCAGCCAGTTGATTTCTAGTCTCTATATTTATGATTCCCCAACTCAGGGCATGCCTGTTTGAAGATTCACCTGTTGATATGTGCACCTAGTTTCATTGCTTTTGTCTTTTTTAATAACTGGACTTGGAGTACAATGTCAATTCAAATTCTACCCTACCCGTGTTGCAGAAGCATAGAGTTTTTTGTCAGCTTCCGAATGGTGATTGGGCATTGTGCACTGTACTTACAACCTCTGGTGACGAGTCCGTCCTAAAGATTTCTGAAGGGAAAGTAAGTTCCGGAATTTTTTTTTCCTAAGAGATACTATTATCACTTGGAAGCATGACCATTTGACCCCATTCTTCCAATTTTAAGGTATTGCGGTTAAAAACAGAGAGTCTTCAACCTGCAAATCCTGAAATTCTTGATGGAGTGGATGATCTTATGCAGCTAAGTTATCTAAGTGAACCATCAGTACTGTACAATTTGCAGTACAGATACTCCCAAGACTTGATTTATGTGAGAATTGATGTGAACTTTGCCCTTTTTATGGGATTCAATAATGGATCATTATTGATATTTATTGTATTGTAGACTAAAGCAGGCCCAGTTTTGGTGGCTGTCAACCCTTTCAAGAAGGTTTCACTAT
The DNA here is from genome assembly GCF_000263155.2 of Setaria italica. Taxonomy (NCBI): domain Eukaryota; kingdom Viridiplantae; phylum Streptophyta; class Magnoliopsida; order Poales; family Poaceae; genus Setaria; species Setaria italica. Next base: position 15,470,097 of record NC_028458.1, on the reverse strand, counting down.
ATGGTAATGAGTACATTGATGCATATAGAAATAAAACAATGGACAGTCCACATGTTTATGCAATAGCAGATGCAGCTCTTCGTGAAATGAAAAGAGGTCAGTCCACAAATGTTGATACATCAATCTTGTTTGTACATCTGCATTGTGCCTAACTAAGTGTTCAATTCATTTTCAGATGAAGTTAACCAGTCTATAATTATAAGGTGGGTAAGCTTTTTTTCCCCTGTGATGTATTATTTGTGTAATAACGCCATGGACTTTGATAACAAATAATGGTAAATAGAGTCACACCTAAGAAAATATTCTTTTTCAAGAATGTCACTGTTTCATTTGTACTAGTCTTCCCCTCAGCTGAATTGAATAAATACTCTCTCCACCCAAGTGTATTTTGCTTTTGCCATTTGCCTCACTGATAGAGAAATCCCTGTGTTCATCAGTTATGTTCACCAAATATTTGCGTTGCTCATCCTGTTGAGATGATTAATATGTGTTGTTCTTTGACTTACTAGAATCATGATTTGAGTGGTCTTCAACAGCAAATATATATCTTTCATGTGGTAGAAACATTTTACTTCAGTAAACAAGTTACAGTTTTTTCTTTATACTAGATTGTTAGTTTTGTTGAGATCATTTGACAAATTGATTGCATTAGTATTCTAATATCACCATTATCAATTATGCAAATAGATGATCCCGTTTTTCTTCCTTTGATACAGTGGTGAGAGTGGAGCAGGAAAAACAGAAACTGCAAAAATTGCTATGCAGTATCTGGCTTCTCTTGGAGGTGGAAGTGGTATTGAATATGAAATTCTGCAGACCAATCCAATACTCGAGGCTTTTGGCAATGCAAAGACATTGAGAAATGATAACTCAAGTCGTTTTGTAAGTTTCATTCTGTGGATCACTATACTGCAGTTTGAACAAATACTAATCCTTATTCTTAATTGCAGGGAAAGCTTATCGAAATTCATTTCAGTACCACTGGAAGAATATGTGGTGCCATGATTCAAACATGTATGCAGATCCACTGAGTCCTCTTTTCAATATCATTAGCTTTTGCTGGTTTAATATTAAATTTCTAACTATGGTTGTTGAAATTTTCTGATTCGTTGCATGGGCAGTTTTACTTGAGAAGGTAACATCTAATTTTACGGTTGTCCTTAAGAAACAACTATAGCATCTCGCATTAAATAGTCTAATGTGCAATATTTTCACCATGACAGTCCAGAGTTGTACAATGTGCAGTCGGCGAGCGATCCTACCATATATTTTATCAGCTATGTGCTGGTGCACCTGCGTCTCTTAGAGGTACATAATCTATCGGTTCATTTAGACACAACTATGATGCTGAGATCTCATTATATCCTTCAATACATTCCAATTTGTTCTATATTAGAAAGAGTTATTATTTGTTTAGCTCAGTTTGCTGCAGAATTTCATGCCTTCATAATTCTCAACGACAACTCCGTACTGCTCTCTTTTCCTCTGCATAAACCATGATTTAATCATATATATTTCTTTATAATGCTTTTGATACAGAGAAGTTGAATTTGAAAAAGGTGGATGAGTACAAATATCTCAAGCAGAGCTGTTGCTATTCAATTGCTGGTGTGGATGATGCTCAAATGTTTCGAACTGTGACGGTACTTTGTTTTTTTTATACCTCATTACATGGAACATGCCCTTTGTTGTGTCTGCTCTTTGCTCCTGTCACATTTACTGACATCTTTCTGTTTTAGGAAGCTATGAACATTGTCCATATCAGCAAAGAGGACCAAGAAAATGTTTTTGCAATGGTTTCTGCTGTGCTTTGGCTGGGGGATGTTTCGTTCACAGTAATTGATAATGAAAATCATGTTGAAATCATTGTAGATGAAGGTAAACGAAGTCATTTGATCTTCACAGTAATTGATAGTTTATTGTTCTAATTTTGATCCTTGTTGTACTAATTATTTTGTTGGCTGTCATTTCCTAATTTTTCATCTCAGGAAGTTTGCTTTACTTTCTGTTTTTAGTATATAGCAACAGCAGTAATGTTTTAAATAGTACCTTTTATTGGATCTGGTCTAACTTTTTTATTTGCCATTTGGAATCCTGAAGTTTGAAGTTCCCCCTTTCCACAAACCTTAATCAGATGCTTACAAAAAAATCACCTAGGAGGAACTAGGTGGCATTTTGAATAAGAAGAAACAGGCACCCAAATGCGAGTCGAAGAGGATTCGAGCCTAGGTTATGGTGGTATACACTAACACCTCCTACCAACTGAGATTAGCTAAGCCATGCAAAATAATGTTTTTTTACTGGTGTGGAGCTATGGCTATTGGTGCTTGATTTCCCTTAGAAGGTCAAGATTTTTGGGGAAATATGGCTGGTTCTAGAGCTATGAGGTCCTGTGTTTAAAAGCTATCCTGATTATTTGTTATGGTCAACAACTGAACTGAGTGATAGCTTGGTTGGTAGCGCCTCGAGTTGAGAGGCCGCTCACCAGAGCTCGAACCCAGGTGCTTGCAGGTCTTGTAAATACATTTACAAATGGTTTGTACCCCCGTTCCTTGAGGCAAATCCTCCGAGGGGATGTCTTCTCCCTGTGGTCAAAGTATATTTTTTTGTTGGTCTGTTATGAAGAACTACCGAGATTATTTACTAGGAAAAAGGTAACCACAAGTTTGGTGATGAGACTTAGAATCCATATGTTTAGCCTGGTTTAGCCTCAACGTGGAACTGTTGACATATGATCAGAATTGCCCTATCTTTGACAGCATGAGATTTGTTGTGACAGTGCATGCACATACAACTTAACTCTTGGTTTCAAGGAATCTGCTTGATGTTGTTTTAGAAATTTGAACGTAAAATAGCAAGTCATGTCAGTATGAGTCATTACTATATTTGTTAACAAAAGTGTCTTGCAATTGCAGCTTCGAAAACAGTCGCAGAACTCCTTGGCTGCAGTATTGAAGATCTCAATTTGGCTTTGTCAAAGCGCCACATGAAAGTCAATAATGAAAATATAGTCCAGAAACTTACCCTTGCCCAGGTTAGTTGTTTCTCAACTATTGGCAAGGTAACAACCATAATTATTGAAGTACTAATGAATTTGCATATCTGATCCACTCCTTTTAATATTTCAGGCCACTGATACAAGAGATGCACTGGCCAAATCAGTCTATGCAAGTTTGTTTGAGTGGCTTGTAGAACAAATTAATAAGTCTCTCTCAGTTGGCAAGCGCCGGACTGGGCGATCGATCAGTATTCTTGATATCTACGGCTTTGAATCATTTGATGTAATGTACTTCCTTTTGACCTTAAGTCGTCATATTGACTTTTAAATGGTTACTCATGACATGATTGCATTTGCAGAAGAACAGTTTTGAACAGTTCTGCATTAATTATGCCAACGAGAGGCTACAACAACATTTCAATCGCCATTTGTTTAAGCTTGAACAAGAGGTGGTTTACTTTTTATTTTTTAACTTGCAGAATCTATGCTGTCAAGTCGCAATTCTGTTATCAACTTTATGTTACTCAAAATAGCTTTGTTTCGTTTGTGCTTCTAGAATCTGCTATATTGTGAGGAAAGTAGTGAACTTGAAATGTGATTCATTCAGGCCATGCTTTTAAAAACAAAGTACCGTCGAACATTTCTCTAAGGAAGAACTTGTTTCTGTGGACAGGAATATGTTGAGGATGGCATTGATTGGGCAAAGGTTGACTTTGAGGACAATCAAGACTGTTTGAATCTCTTTGAGAAAGTATGAGCCACTACATTTTTTTTCTTTTTTTGTCACCTGCTAACGATTATATTAGTCCACAAATTCTGGAAAGTCATTAAGCAGCAATTCATTTTTCTTCCTGCTCGACCATGGGGGAGATGTTCCCAGGCTCTGAATTTATTGAGGTAGGAGAGTACCGAATCCTGGTTGGCCAGGATCTGGAAACCAGATTCCAAGGGTTCAAACCCAGGTGGCCATCCCCTCAATGGGGGCTTTACTGATGCTTGGTTCTCATATACCAATTCTTTGGGAAAAAAAAATCTGCAATACACCCTTAGCAGAAAAATGTTTTCCTACTTCATTTCATAATAAGCAAAGCTGGGCGCTATTGCCTACTAGGATGCCTAGTCCATTATTGATGAGGGAAAAAGAGACCTATTCTTTTTGCTGAAAAGCATGACAGTGTCAGAAGAGGAAGATTTGAACTTATTGTACCTACTGTCTTCCCATATTGTGCACAGTCTGTTTAAAATGATACTAACCAAAATGAAAAAAAATTGTAAGAATGTGTGTCCAAAGGGCTGAAAGCTAAGTCTGAGTTCTAGAATACTCCACTATGCAGAAATTTTCATTGTTAGATGTAAATTGGTGATTTGATTCTATAGATCTTTTTTGAAACTTTGATGATTGGCGTTCATAGACCTGACCAATATTACAAGTAAAAGGAGGTGCTGGTTTATCAAACCACGATGATAGTTGATAAAGCAAGGTTATGGCTTGGAGCCACTAGATCCTGTGTTTCTTATACAGGGTGGAGATTGGGTTAATATTCAGTTGATTCAAATAATTCAATAACATTTAGACAAATCATAGTGTTTGTGGCTTTTTCTTATTATGCTTCATAATTTCATTACTTACATCTTTTCTATTATAATCTGAAAACTTGGTAAAGGATGATGTCTCTTACCTTCTCTTGCTTTGTATATCTTGCAAACTTGACCTGAAAACATGTCGCAACATATATAAGCTTGCTGTCTAATGTTGTTACTTAATGCAGAAACCACTGGGGTTATTGTCTCTGCTGGACGAGGAATCTACTTTCCCCAATGCCACAGATCTTACTTTTGCAAACAAGCTTAAGCAACATCTTAACTCGAATTCTTGCTTCAGAGGAGAAAGAGGCAAGGCATTTGCTGTTCGTCACTACGCAGGAGAGGTTGGAAATTGCTACATATTCCATGTTCTTTTTCACAGTAAACAGTAGGAAATCCCACTAAATATGTTGTTTAGAATCTATACATTCTCTGTTCAACCATTTGCTAACATTAGTTTTGATTCTTGATAATCAGGTGGCTTATGATACTTCGGGTTTTCTGGAGAAGAATAGAGATTTATTGCACATGGACTCCATACAGCTCCTTGCCAAATGCAAATCTTCTCTGCCACAATTTTTTGCATCTAAGATGCTAGCTCAATCGGATAATTCTATATCTGTTCCATATAGATCTAGTGCTGCCGATTCTCAAAAACTAAGTGTTGCTATGAAGTTTAAGGTGCAGTTTGTTGTACTCCCAAGAATATCCTCTTTGCTAGGTCTTGAATGAATTAGATCAATTTTTAATTGACATGTGTGCTATATTTGTAGGGACAACTGTTCCAACTTATGCAAAGACTGGAAAGTACAACGCCACACTTTATTCGCTGCATTAAACCAAATAATCTACAACTTCCTGCAATTTACGAACAAGGACTTGTGCTTCAACAACTAAAATGCTGTGGGGTTCTTGAGGTTGTCCGGATTTCAAGATCTGGATATCCAACTAGGATGACTCATCAGAAGTTTGCTAGGCGGTAAGATTAATATCTTAACAGCTGCGTTAAATTTCTGTCAACTTTTTCTAAAGTTTATACTTAATTTTCTCAGGTATGGCTTTCTTCTTCTTGAGGATGTTGCATCCCAAGAGCCACTTAGCGTTTCAGTTGCAATTCTTCATCAGTTCAATATTTTGCCTGAGATGTATCAAGTTGGCTACACAAAATTGTTCTTCCGAACTGGTCAGGTCAGTGTCAATTTTTTAAATTTCCTGGTAATGACTATATTAGAAAGTAAAGTTGTTATCTTCAGTACATATTTTCAAACCATGTCTTGTACTTGATTCTGAGTACATGTTGTTGTCGGTACATGTCTGATGTATATATGAATGCATTACCTTTTCTGAAAACATTTAGTGAAAATAATCTTGTGTTACTGTTTCATTTTGATTTTGTGAACTGAAGATTGGCAAACTTGAAGATACTCGGAATCGTACTCTGCACGGTATTTTAAGGGTTCAAAGCTGTTTCAGAGGGCATCAAGCACGTTATCATGCGAGAGAACGAATAAGAGGAGTTTTGGATCTTCAATCATGTAATTCTCCCAAATTATGGTCTTTACATATTTACTCTTTATTCTTGGTGCATTTTCCTCTTATGTTTACTGTACGGACTGGATCCACTCTTAACTTGCAGTCATTCGTGGTGAGAATGCACGACAAATTTATTCGTCTCTGTCGAGGAAACATAGGGCAGCAATTATTCTGCAGAGAAGTGTGAGATGTTGGCTTGCAAGACGGTATTTCACAAATATCCGGAGGGCCTCGGTGGTAATACAGTCTGGTATGAAGACTCAATCCTCCTATTTTATATGAGTTCATCGAAGGGAAGTGGTAATCTGACACATTGTTGCTGTTTCTTCCTATATTCTAATATGTAGGTATTCGTGGTAGTCTTGTTCGAAGATGTAACGGCAATATTGATCTAATAAACGTGTTAAGAGAGTTTGAATCAAAACAGGTATGTAAAATGGGCGCCTTATATCGTGCTGCTGGTAGTCATATGCTCCGTACTGTTGCTTCTGATCCATCTGATTTAATTCAGAACTACATGAATTTTACATTGTTATTGTTTCAGGAGGCAGAGGGTGACCAAATTTTGATCAAGGCATCAGTCCTTGCTGAGTTACAGAGGCGGATATTAAAAGCTGAGGCCACAGTTCGAGAGAAGGATGAAGAAAATGAGATGCTTCATCAGCGGCTTCAACAATATGAAAACCGATGGTTAGAGTACGAGCAGAAAATGAAAGCTATGGAGGAAATGTGGCAGAAGCAAATGCGGTCATTGCAATCAAGCCTTTCTGTAGCAAAGAAGAGCCTTGCTCTGGATGAGACCCCTAGGATGTCGGACTCATCCGTGGATCAGAGCTGGGAGATCAATGGAAACCATGTTGGCAGTGGGTCTCAGCTGGTACCACGCACCACCGGGCGGGAAATGAATGCGGGGCTCAGCGTCATCAACCGCCTAACAGAAGAATTTGAGCAGCGGAGCCAGGTCTTTGCTGATGATGCCACGTTCATAGTTGAGGTCAAGTCCGGGCAAGCGGATGCCAGCCTGAACCCGGACATGGAGCTCCGGAGGCTGAAGCAGAACTTTGACTCGTGGAAGAAGGACTTCGGCGGCCGCATCAGGGAGACGAAGGTGATCCTGAACAAACTTGGGAGTGGCAACGAGTCATCACCCAACTCCGTGAAGCGGAAATGGTGGGGCAGGCTGAATACCTCCAAGTTTTCGTGAATTTATGTGTGAATGCGATGTGTAGATGCGCCGGTATTTTACACGCCGGCGCGGTTCCTAGCGCCTAGAGTTTATATTCTACGGGTGTTGTGAAAGTCCAGTGTGTTGGGCTGGATTTGTGATCCGTGGAGGGCGAGTTGTATAGTTCTTCCACGAGGGCTTCCTTTGAAGTCAAGGACCACTGAGTTGTGATGTAATTACTTGCTGAAATAGTTGTTAAAGGGAAGATTGTGAGATTGCTCACTGCTCCGCATTCTCATGCAGTCAGTCAATGCTTTACTCTCAGCACGTTGTAGATTAGCCGTTTTGAATCTGGCACGGTGTGACCTATTACCATCTGTGTGGCCTGTGTAAATACACGTTCCATTTCAAAATATAATATAGGGTTTTACTTGGTAATATTTTGAAAAGCAGACGTTGACAATTATTTTCTCCTATAATATATTGTTCGTAGCGATATCATAATAAAATACTTCAAATTCCGGAACAGACGTTCAAAATTTTTGACTTAGGACAACCATAAACATAAACGTTGTTATATTCTGTAACAAAAGTAGTACACTAAATTTGACATATTTTTTCTTCTCAGCCATTGTGCTAAATAATGACATACGCGATCCCAACATCCCAACTTGATAAAATTGCATAAACATCCCTATAAGTCGCTTCAAGTTTGACATTGCCTCCACATACCCATTTACTAAATTTTGGTAAAAAAACCACTTGCAATTTTTTAAAACATGTTAAATCAGTTAAGTTTGCGTACAACAAGTAGGTATTTGCAACAGAATTAAAGTGGGGGTTGAGTATGCAATAAAATAACTTATGGATGGTAATATCAAACTTGAGGTGATTTACGGGGGTGTTCGTACTATTGTACCTCCCAACTTAGCATAAATGTGTTGCAGAAGTCAAAGTCGTGTTTGACTGACTTACAAGCGGCCTCAGCTCTAGTCGCAGTAAGACATGTGAAATCTCCTAAAATAAAAAAGCCATGTGAAACCTGTGAACATGTGCAAATTAGCAATTTCATAACGGTATCTCAGAATAGGGCATCCGATACAAAAAAAAACGGACACCCCCAACCATAGGAAAAAAAATCAGATCTAAACAGCATATTTACAACGTTTTGGGGTGACAACAGGCCACCAGCCGGCCCAACAAAGTAATTAGAGGGCCCAAAGTGTAAAGCAACTAAAAATAGGGATAAAATTACGGCACGAGGGTAGGGGGTTCGAACTCCATTCTGCCGCGTGATGTTCACCTCCACAAGCCACCTGACCATGATTTTGCTCGTGAGCAATAAGAATATATTCTTGCTTATTTAAATCGTGGCAACCGGTTGACCTACTGGTCCAACCACTAAATCAGTGAAGCAGTGGCCTCACTAGCTCGATCACCGGTCCGACTTTTCGTTCTATACCCCCAACTTGGCGATCATGTTGTAGTGGTTATTTTTTACGCGTACTTTTTGTAGTGATAGGCACGTGATGATGTTGCAGCGCGAGAGGACGGATGTTGCGGTGGAAATTTTTTACGTGTATTTTTGTTGCGATAGGTACGTGACGATGTTGTAGAAGGTTTCAGTTGAGTACTGTTGATTTAGGATGTTGCAAAAAGTTATTCTTGATATTTCAATAGTTGATTTATCATGTTGCAATTTTTAATCTAATTAACTAATTTATTTTGTTTTATAGATATTATTATTAAAAATAATTTTATAATGTTGCAACTATAGTTTAACAATAATATTGATTATACTTTTTAAATGTTTCAAAAGGTATGTATCGGTGTTGTACTTTATTTTTTCTCAAGAATGTTGCCTGAAACATTTGTATCCTGTTGTGGTGGGAATTTTTTATCTTAAAATTGGACAACATAGTCATTTTAATATATGTTTTTTATGTTACGAACAGTGATTTTTAGTGTTACAGTGGTTTATTTCGACGGAGTGTCGCCCGATTTCGTAAAGGTTTTGCGCGCGGGAGCAAGTGCTCCAACTGCCATTCCGCCCCGACCACGCATATGGGAAAGCTCCGGGGACAGAATACGCACCCACCGGACGCCGCCGCCGCCACCACCCTCCGCCTCGCCGCGCTCCTCCAGTCGTACGGCCGCGCCGGCGACATCCGTCGCGGCCGCGCGCTCCATGCGCACCTCTTGCTCTCGGGCGCGGCCGCCGCGTCCACCTTCCTTGCCAACCACCTCATCACCATGTACTCCCACTGCGCCGACGCCGCCTCCGCCGTGCGCGTGTTCGGCGCCGTGCCCCGCCCCAACCTCGTCTCCTGGACGACGCTCGTCTCGGGGCTCGTCCAGAACTCCATGCACGCCGACGCGCTCGCGGCATTCACCGCCATGCGCCGCGCGGACATCGTGCCCACGCAGTTCGCGCTCTCCAGCGCCGCGCGCGCAGCGGCCGGCCTGGCGGCCCCGCGCCCCGGCGCGCAGCTGCACTGCGTCGGCATCAGGCTCGGCTTCGACACCGAGCTCTTCGTTGCGAGCAACCTCGCGGACATGTACTCCAAGTGTGGTCTCCTGTGTGAGGCGTGCAGGGTGTTTGACCAAATGCCGCAAAAGGATGCTGTCGCCTGGACTGCCATGATCGACGGCTATGCCAAGAACGGGAGCCTCCAGGCAGCTGTTCTGGCTTTCCGGGATATGAAATGTGAGGGGCTGATTGGAGCTGACCAGCATGTCTTCTGCAGTGCATTGAGTGCGTCAGGAGGGCTCAAGGATGTATGGCTGGGTCGTAGCCTGCATTGTTGTATAATTAAGGCAGGGTTTGAACTGGAGACTGTTTTGAGGAATGCGCTATTGGACATGTATGCTAAATCTGGGGATTTGGAGAATGCCTCTCGTGCGGTGAAGGTTGATCCTGGAGGTTGGAATGTTGTGTCCGGCACCTCGCTGATCGACGGTTACATTGAAACTGATCGTGTTGATGAGGCCCTTGAAACATATACTGAGCTGCGGAGGCAGGGTATTGAGCCCAATGAATTCACTTTCTCGAGCATGATTAAGGGCTGTGCCATGCAAGCTCTGCTCGAACAAGGTACTCAGCTGCATGCTCAAGTGATCAAGACAAGTTTGATCGATGACTCATTTGTTGGTTCCACCCTTGTGGATATGTATGGAAAATGCGGCCTCATGAGTTTGTCCATTCAGTTATTTAATGAGATTGGATATCACACTGAGATTGCCTGGAATGCGATAATAAATGTATATGCACAGCACGGTCATGGTTGGGAAGCAATCCAAGCTTTTGACAGGATGACCTCAAGTGGTATCAGGCCAAATCACATTACATTTGTCAGCCTGCTGACAGCATGCAGTCATGCTGGATTAGTGGATGAAGGACTAAAATATTTTTACTCCATGAAGGATAAACATGGTATTGAGCCTAAAGAGGAGCACTATTCATGTATCATTGATATGTATGGTCGAGCAGGGAGACTAAGGGAAGCAGAAAAATTCATAGGTGAGATGCCTGTCAAACCCAATGCACATGGTTGGTGCTCCTTGCTTCGAGCTTGCCGGATGCGAGGAAACAAGGAGCTGGGAGAGATTGCTGCGCAAAATCTTATGAAGCTTGAGCCAGATAACACCGGTATTCATGTATCCCTTTCTGGAATATACGCATCATTGGGCCAATGGGAGGATGTGAAGGCAGTCAGGAAGTTGATGAGGGATACCAGGATTAAGAAGCTGCCAGGTTTTAGCTGGGTAGATGCTAACAAGAAAACACATGTGTTTGGATCTGAGGATTGGTCACACCCACAGCAGGAGCAGATATATAAAAAGCTTGAGGACCTCTCCGGGAGGATAAAGGAGGAAGGTTATGTCCCGGACACAACCTCCTTGCCACTTAACCTAGAAGATAGTGCAAAGGAGAGGCTTCTGCGCTATCACAGTGAGAGGATTGCCGTGGCTTTTGCTTTGATAAGCATGCCAGCTACAAAACCAATCATTGTGAAGAAGAATTTACGGATCTGTGCAGACTGCCATTCTGCGTTGAAGTTCATTTCTAAGGTAGAAAGCAGGGATATTATCGTTAGAGATAATTCCAGGTTCCACCATTTTGTTAAAGGGAGGTGTTTCTGTGGAGATTACTGGTGATTAACTCTTATCCACCACTCTGTTGGCATTAGAAAGGATACATATGGCATTCTTACATTGCTGCCAGCTGATTGTTTCACAATGCTTAAACTTTACTTGATGTCACAGTGCCACTGGCCCATTGAATGTGAATGTACAGTTACCAGATATAACAATTTTGATGCTGCAGACAAAATGCAACTAGAACACTATTTAGAAAAGGAAAAGTTGCGATGACATTGCAATAACAGTGATTTGCTTGCCAGTGCTTACTTAATGAAAGATTCAATGGCTAATTAATTAAAAAAGTCATCATTTGAAGTGTTTCATTCTCCTAAGGTATGCAAATAATTTGAGCCAGACAGAACGTCAGATATTCAGTCTATATTTATATATTTCGTGTCATTGTTTCATGCATGCTTTTATTTTGTCTTAAGCATGTCAAATAGGAAAATCTTGTGTCTAAAATATATCAATATTATCCGATCAGTATCAGATGTGCCTACTGCATGATTCCGTAGGAATGGAACAGAGTAACAGTGGTTCTAGTGTTTCTAATATCAAATGAAATTTAAATGACCTTCCTTGTGAGTATTCATTATAGTAGGGAACTGAAGGGAGAGGCACAATTCTTCTCTTTGCCTCTTGCCCTAATAATTGTTTTCACATGAAATCTGTGCTCCTTTTTGTTAGGTAGAAGAACCTAACAATATTAGAAGGAATAAAACAGCTTCGATTAATTGGCACAATATGCTTTCCTATAAAAGAAATCATTAAACCCACTGCAGTGCAATTATCATTTTGCGATTTTGAGAACTTGAATTCCTTTAACTGTTGTGTAAAGATGATAATATTGGGGCACTGTCATTATTTCACTCATGAACAGGTACATTTCCTTCTGTATCTTTCCTCTTAAAATTATCGAATGAACTTTTCACAGAACATGGAAATCTGGTAAGAGCAGGTTGTTAATTGCATGGGTGTTTTTTTGGTTAAGTGATAAGGGCTTCAAAGTGGTTTCAACTTCTTTTAATTTTCTTGAATGGAAAAAGGAAATTTGGTTGCTATCGTTCTATGTTTTATAGAATTTCATACAGAAAAGTTGCTTCGTGCTATAATTTTTGCCTGTGGCTTTTTATCATCTTTATCCTCGCTAATTTTACATTTTCGGGATCAATTTTCACCAAGCCATGTTTTTAATGGTCAAGTTAGCGAAAATTACACATAATTTAGCTTAAATACCCGCCTTCTTAATGCAATGATACACATCTCTCATGCTGGTTGGAGAAAAAAAATAGCTTAAATAGTAGCAATAGCATGGGTTTTTGGCAAAGTAAAAAAGAATTCGATCCCTCAGCTTCTTACTGCATGTACCACTTTCCTGCTGATACTTGGCTATATTTCTGTGCAACGTTCCTTTCCTTGTAAGAAATGATCCCTACTCCTGCGGTCCTGCCCATTAAAACAAGTTGAGACAGCCAAAGAATTCAGAAGTGGCTTTGTTTGATAGAATAAAGTAGTATAACTAACTCAGCACTTTCTCCTGCAGAGTCATCATCATGTAAGTCAGCACGTTGTTGCAGTCATCATCTGGTCATCAGGATCATAAATACTTTACTAACTTCAGCAGAGAAATGGTGAAATGGTATTCAGTTGCTATACTATACTACTGCACCTTGAACTTTGTCAATGTTATTTAAACCTGAGATAAATTTAGTTAAACATCAAAGGAAGCTGTTGGAATAGCTAGCAAGTCATTTAAGACCTATCCGCTATGTAAAGATTTCTTCTTCTTTTTTAACTGAAAAACCTAGGATTTTGTCAACACATGGTTACCTGATTACCTCTTGTTTGCATGTTAAATTAGATATCAAGTGTCAAATAGCATCTATGTAAAACTGAATTTATGACCATGTGCACCAACTGCAGGATAAACTTAATGCGGCACTTGATTGCTTTTTACACAGACAATACAATGTTAGGTTATCGTTTTTTTTTCCTCGAACGTTATGTTAAGAAGAAGAGAATCCAAGATGACTCATATAACCCGAGCACAGGAATTCCCAGTGAGGTCGCTGGCCCCACCTGCCTAGGTCAGGGTGCTTTTGGTCGAGGTCATGTATGTTGTTGTGGCACGTCTGTAAGCTTCTCTGTGTAGGTGTGTGGGTGTGTGTTCATGTGCTCGGATTTTGGTCCTTAACCGGATTCGTTGTACACTCTTTTCAGTTTTCTCTCTTAATGAAATGACACGCAGCTCTCTTGCGTCATTCGAGAAAAAAAAATGCATGCACACACATACACCAAAAGGTTATCCACAATAGTGTAATATACATTTTCTGTGCATTTGTTTTGAAACAACATTTAGCTACAATGTGGAAAGCATTAGTGATTTCCTTCTAACTCCTTCCACTGCCCATTTTCGTACACTCATTAACAGTTTTTGACCCTTCAGTTTTGTTTTTGTGCTTGAATGCCTTATACCCTTTAATTTACTGAATCCCAGAAAATTTTACCACCCATCACACATCTGATGTAGCTAAAATGATATAATAAAAGAAACACATAGAAAAATAAATAAATAAAATAAAAAGCTGTGCGTGGAACATGATAATCCACTATCACATGCACATGAAGCATAGACTAGTTTATGACGGCAATATATTTAAGAATTTCACATAAGAATGAATTTATTTTTTTTTAAGAAAACAGGAGGGGTGCCCCCCTACTTGTTATAAATTAAAAGAGGGGAAAACTGTACATGACGAACAAGAAAAAGAAAGGAAAGAGGAAAGGGAAGCATACATTTACTTTGGGTGAGACCTTTAGTTCAGCATAATCCCTATCCAGTTTCTGTTGAGAGCTGAGTCTCTCCAAGATAACCTCTTGGTTACATAAAAAAGGATCGACAGGATCTGGTTGACCATTCATTCAATGCAATCGATCAGTTCATTCAATATGATTGATCAATGTATTTGACAGTATGGAATCCTTAAAAGACATTACTGAAAAAACTTTTCTTTCCAATCAATGTGATTGATCAATTGTATGTGTTCAATGTACATATACCATATCAACATGGTATGCAGTATGTTTCAGACTATAGAACTACGTGTATCATCTCAACTCTGAAATTGCATGCTGAAGATATCTGAATGACTTCTCATGGCTAATAAAACCCATCAACCAAAAATCAAAGCCATCAACAGTAACTAGATCAATATACTTCTCATCGGGATTGTATAAATTTCCTCGCACTGAAGCACTCTTTATCCTCTTTGCGGGAATCAACACCTGCAGAAGGTACAAATTTTATTAGCTTTAACTTCGAGTATATACAAATATCTTTGTGTCGCATTTTCTATCTGATAAACTACAGCCTACAGGTACTATATTGAGGAGGAGATTTTGCTTCAATTACCTTGTAAGGCACCCTTGTACTGCCTCCTTTGGGTGATGCTAAATTCAAAGGCCTGTCACTATGGAAAGCAATTTTCTCAGTTGAGATGAAAAGCATTCCAGCTATTGGACCAGCCGTGGTTGAAAGATAGCATTGGAAAGCTTTCACTAGTTTCTCATCTTTCTCGACTGCAAAGTATTCTCTGAAGACTTTGTCAATACCGCCAGCTTTGAGAACCTTTGCACCGAAGCTTAGTTTCCCTCTGATAGTTGCTGAAAGTTTTGGTCCCAGAGTTACTGCAAAGAAAAATTATTTGTATCAGTGATGTGAATTTCTTTATCAGCATAACACAACTTTCATTTGTGAAAAAGGACAGGGGTTGAATTCTTACAGTGTTCTTTGAAACCTTGCATGTAGTTATCTGTTTTCTGGCTCAATTTGCTCATCCGATAAATGAAGGAACTCTTATCTGTATCAGGCAAAGAATACCAAATCAGTATTGGCACACAAAATAAAGTTATTGCAGAAGGAGAGCTGGGAAAGCGGGCTGTGTGATTCTTACTCTTTTTGTGAATCAAGGCAGAACAGGAAGGTTTTCCTTGTGTTTCCTCATCGGCATAAGCAAACGAAACCAACGGAATTCCAATGACATGCTCCTGGGTGAAACTCTCCATTGCTTGGAGAAGCTCTATCTACGATTCTGCTTGGATGCTGGGATTTCCTCCTTGCCTGTGAGAAGTTGATGCCTGCTAGTGCCCAGAGTCTGAGCCATATGTGTGCATTTATATGGAGAAGCTACGAAAAAGGCAACTTTATTCCAGGGGACAATGTGGACATGTGGTGTAACTGAATCAGAACTTTATGCTGCATACTCACCATCGCCTCATCAGGGACAAAAGCAAGGCCTGCTTTCTTGACTAAAGAAATGGGCATGGGCAGAACAGTTGTAGCTTTCAACCCAGCCAATGGGGAGGTACCAATGCATTTCTTTCCTACTCCTCTTTCTATTGCTTACCCTTACTCCAAGGTGTTGATGAGACACTGATGACAAGCTTATTTTTATAAGGTTCTGATGGGAGCACATATAGGTTTTGCTACTTATATAATATAATGAACTCTAATTAGTCTATGACACATAGAGCATAACTGATTCTTCTTCCCATTAAGGAAATATGTTCATGGAGAGTGGAGAGGGAAGTAAAACATACACGTGGTCGGTTCAAAACTGAAACCAAACCACTGCTATACACTTGGTTCCGGTATATGTGTCCCTTTCACGCATACTTGAGCCATGCTTCTTGTGAAGAATGTTTGGAATCTCGAACTATCTAGAAAAGTGTGCACATGTTAAGTTTGCATGACAAGATCAATGCGACCTGCGTGCTGAAGATGTGCGTCATGAATCTGATGCTCAGTATGGAACAGAAGAGTAACAGAAACTAAAAGAAGTTTTCTTCTGTGTACTCATTGTCACATATTTGTTTTCTTATGTTCAGACACTGGGAGGAAGCAAACGCAAAATTGCTTTAATGTTTCAGTTGTGCTAATGTGGTAATTAGCCTTGTTCACCCATGATATAAGGAGTTGACTATCTGGCATTAATGACGCCATCCTTGCCTCGTTGGCTGATGAGTTTCTTCTATTTAAATCTTGAAACTGTTTGCAGTATTTTACTATACCTTAATACTACACTGCTGGTGAGCACAAAGCAAAACAATGATATTCTGCTGAGCCTTTCGGCTTAAGATGTTCCTTTTAGCTGTGGCTCCCCATTAGTGTGCCTTTTCACTTGCACCTGCGGGCCACAGCATTTTCTTTCAAATCATTTAGAACTTAGACAATTTTCCTGCCAGATTCACGGTTCAAGAACATGGTGGCCCAGTGATGGGCTTGGACTTGTGAATGATGTGGAATGGGACTAATCTGATGTGTAAACTAGTCACTTTCTGCAATATGGACTTAAAGATATCATAATCTTGCTTTGTTCCAGGTCTCAGCTCCTCCATGCCAGGTGTTGACCTGATATTCGTTGAACCTATACAGAACCCCGTCAAAAAAGTGATCTTGCTCGATTAAGCCACTGGTATGAGCTGTCTGGTGACATCCTTTTATTCAGTTCCAAAATTTGTGATATTTATAATTATGCTATGTTAGAGATATTTCTATCCGCACTTTGTCACTCTTGATCTGACATGTGGCAAGTCCATTGTGCATGAATATGGCTAAGACCCAGTCAAGCTACCCAGCTCTACATGTACCATATCGACATGGCATGCAGTATGTTCCTGACTACAGAACTACGTGTATCATCTCAACCCTGAAATTACATGCTGAACATATTTAATTTGAATGACTCTCTATAGCTGATAAAATCCATAAACTAAAAATAGAAGCCATTAACAGTAACCACGTCAGTATGCTTCTCATCAAGATTGTACAAAAAAATTTGTACACCAGCAGTCTTTGTCCTCAGTGTGGGGATCAAGATTTGCAGAAGGTTCATACACATCAGCTTTAACTTCAAGTGCATGTCCAAATATCTCTGTAACATATTTCTCTATTTTGAGAAGGATATTTTTATTCAATCACCGTTGTATGGAACCCTTGTGTTTCCTCTTTTGGGAGACGCTAAACTCAAGGTCTATCACTATGGAAAGAATTTGTCTCAGTTGAGATGAAAAGTATTACAGCCACTGGACCAGCTGCGGTTGAAAGACAACATGAGGAAGCCTTCAGTAGCTTCTTATCGTTTTTGACAGTGAAGTATTCCTGGAAGAGTTTATCAATGCTGCCAGCTTGGAAAACATCTGCACCAAAGCTGTTTCCATTTGGAGGTTTCTGAAATTTTGGTCCAGAGTTATTAAAGGGAAATGCACCAGAGCTGTTTGAAGGGTGGACCTGGCACAGTGGTAAAACTCTCCACTTGTGGCTCAGAGATCCTGGGTTCGAACTAGCCTCTTTGCAGAATTTTAAAAGAATTTTGAGGAATTTCCTTCCCCAGACCCCCACCTTGTGTGGGAGCTTTTGCACTCTAGGTATACCCTTTTTTTTAGTTATTGAAGGGGAAAGATTTGTCAGTCATCAGAAGTTTTAATTGTAATTCACTACTTTTGTTGAGCAAAAAAGGTAATTGACTGAACTCTTACGATGGTCGCTGAACCCTTTGCACGTACATATATATCTATTTTGTGGCTCAGTTTGCCAATCCGGTGAATGAACTCTTCTTATCTGTATCATGGAAAGGATACAATCAGTATTGACATGCAAAGTATAGTTATTCGGAATAGGGAAATGCGGAAGCAGGTTGTAAGATTCTTACGCTTCTTCAGAATCAAGGCAGAACAGGAAGGTTTCCTCGTGTTTTGTCATCAGCTTATGCAAAGGAAACCAAATGACTTCCAACTACACGCTTCTGGGCGAAAATCTCCACTGTTTTCAGAAACTCTATCTGCTATTCTGCTTGGGAGTCTCTTTGCCTAGATATGAGCAGTTTGAGCCCGCACCAAGTTCAAGTCATGTGTGGGCTTTTTATAGGGTGCGTTCCAGGGAAGAGGGAACAATGTGGTGTAACTGAATCAGCACTTTGTGCTGCATACTCACCATTGCCTCCTCGAGAAAGGAACAAAAGCAAGGCTTCCTTTCTTGACTAAAAGAATGGGCACGGGCAGAACACTTGGGCTTTCAACCCAGCTGACGAGGTGCTGGAGAATACTGATGCTTTCATTTCCTACTGCACTTTGTATTGCTTACCACAACTGTTGAACTGTTGATGAAGCAGTCGATAACATACGGTGTGGATGGGAGAGCACGTAGGCTTTGCTACTTATGAATTATGATGATGAACTCTATCCAGTAGTTTATGGCACATAGAGCGTAACTGATTCTTTTTCCGTTTTAGGAAATGGGTTCATGGAGAATGGAGATGAAAGTATAACATATTCGTGGTTTGCATATTCGATTCTGTACATGTCTTCCTTCTCAAATCCCCAAGGTTAGTGACACCTTCCACGTATATTTGCATCAATTTTTTGTGGAAACAGGATGGTGAACACTCAAGAAAAATGTGCACATGTCACATTTACATAACAAAATCGATGGCACTTGTCTGGTGAAGATGTGGCTTCGGTAAATCTAATGCCTATACAGCTGATTAAAATAAAACAAAAAGAATAATAGCTTAAGATCTTTTCAGTTGTGGCTCCACATTGCCTTGTGTTTTAGAATCATTCAAGATTTTAAACAAACTTAGAAAAACATTGCCCTGCCAGATTCATGGTTCAAGAACATGGTGAACCAGGTGATGGGCTCGGACTTGTGAATTTTGTGGAATGCGACTAGTCTGATGTGTAAAACTAGTTTTCTCTCTCTTGAACACGCAGGAGAGCTGCGTATCACATGTAAAACTAGTTGCTTTCCGCTAATATTGACTTGATTCAAGGATATTATAATCTTGCTCTCTTCCAAATTTCAACTCCATTTTTCATGAAAGGCATTGACCTGGCATACGTGGAACTTATGCAGAAACCTGTCAGAAAGGTGCTCTTGCTCGGTAAAGACATTCAGTATGGCAGGTATTTGATTCTGTAGTTTTCTCTTGTAAACTTTTGTACAAAAAAACCTTATTTATTTTTATAAATGAGATATTCACATGGTCCTCCCCTGGTGTTCTCATAAAAAAAGATGTATTTGAGAATGCTGTATCCTTCAAGAACATCACCGGAAAATTTTGTTTCAATACAATGTGATTGATCAATTCTATCTGTTTGATGTACATATACCATATCAAGATGGTATGCAGTATGTTTCAGACTATAGAACTATGTGTATCATCTCAACTCTGAAATTACATGCCGAAGATATTTGAATGACTTCTCGTAGCTAATAAAACCCATAAACCAAAAATCAAAGCCATCAACAGTAACCAGATCAATATACTTCTCATCAGGATTGTACAAATTTCCTCTCACTGAAGCACTCTTTATCCTTTTTGCGGGGATCAACACCTGCAGAAGGTACAAATTTCATTAGATTTAGCTTCATGTGTAGATGCAAATATCTTTGAACTACATTTTCTATCTGATAAATGTCAGTCACTCTATTGTGATGAAGATTTTGCTTCAGTTACCTTGTAGGGCACCCTTGTCCTGCCTCCTTTGGGACATGCTATGCTCAGAGGCCTATCACTATGGAATGCTATCTTCTCAGTTGAGATGAAAAGCATTCCAGATATTGGACCAGCTGTGGTTGAAAGATAACACTGGAACGCCTTCAATAATTTCTCATCTTTCCCAACTACAAAGTATTCCCTGAAGACTTTATCAATGCTGCCAGCTTGTAGAACCTTTGCACCAAAGCTTAACTTCCCTTTGATAGTTTCTGAAAATTTTGGTCCCAGATTTACTGCAAAGAAAAAAAGATTTATCAGTGATGAGAATTTTAAACTAACTAACATAACAAGTTTAATCTTCAAAAGGAGGATAATGGTTGTATTCTTACAGTGTTCTTTGAACCCTTGCATGTAGTTATCGGTTTTCTTGCTCAACTTGCTCATCCGATAAATGAAAGAACTCTTATCTGTATCATGCAAAGGATATCAAATCAGTATGGATATACGAAGTAAAGTTGTTGCAGGAGGAGAACTGGGGAACCATGTTATGAGAAGTAAGATTCTTACTCTTCTTATGAACCAAGGCTGAACAGGAAGGTTTTCCTTGTGTTTCCTCTTGGGCATATGCAAACGAAGCCAAAGGAATTCCGATGACATGCTCCTGGGAAAAACTCTCCATTGTTTGGAGCAGCTCTAGCTGCAGTTCTGCTTGGATGCTGGGAGTTTCTCTTTGCTTGCCTGTGAGAAGTTGGTCCCTGCTAGTGCTCGGAGTCTGAGCCACATGTGGGGCTTTTATAAGGTGAAGCTACCTAAAAGGCAACTTTATTCCAGGGAACAATGTGGTGTAACCGAATCAGCACATTATGCTGCATACTCACCATCGCCTCATCAGGAACAAAGGCAAGGCCTGCTTTCTTGACTAAAGGAATGGGCACGAGAAGAACACTTGGAGCTTTCAACCCAGCTAATGAGGAGGTACCTATTCTTTCCTTTCCTACTGCACTTCTTATTGCTCTAATCTGTGCAAGTTGTTGATGAGGTAGTTGATGCAATGCTTATGGTTACCTTTATAAGGTGCTGATGGGAGAGCATGTAGGCTTTGCTACTTATAATGATAAATTCTACATAGTTTATGACACGACGTGCGTAACTGTTCCTTTTGGTTTTCCCATTCTGGGAAATGGGTTCGTGGAGAGTGGAGAAGAAAGATGACCATGTGGTTTGTTCAAACTTCAAACCAAACTACCAGTATGCATTTGGTTCCGGTAGATGTCTGGTATCTGCCTTTGACGCATATTTGAGTCACGTTTTTGTGGAGAATGTTGTTAGGAATCTCAGACCAATCTATAAAGATGCGCACATGCCAAGTGTACTGTGTACATGATGATACAAATGGCACCTGTCTGGAGAACACTGCAGGTAACGGCACCTATTTTTTTTTTTTTTGAAACTTTGATAACGGCACCTGTTAGTAACAGAAATATGAAGACGCTTCCTGCAGTGTTCTCGCCATTACTTGTTCGTGCAATTAGGTTCAGAAGGAAATGTGCAAATGCTTCTCTATCTTCAGCTATATGCTAGTACGCTAGTTATACCTTTTCATCTCTTTATATATATCCTTGTTCGTCCATGGTATGAGATAATGAGAAGTTGACTATCTGGCATTTTTGGCTGCCTCATAACGGCAATAACGCCATGTTTGCCTCCTTCGCTCGTCGGTTTCTTTATTTAAATCTTGAAGTTGTTTTCAGTAATTTACTATACCCTAATACTAAAGTGTTGATCAAAGCAAAACAAAAGAATCCTATTATGTTGTGCCTTTCGGCTTAAGATCTCCCTTTTAGTTGTGGCTCCAAATTAGTTTTTCAGTCCTTGTGTTTTAGAATCATTCAGAATCTTAAACAAACCTATCAGAAAACTATTTCCCTGCCAGATTCATGGTTCAAGTGACCCACCAGGTGATGGGCTCGGACTGGTGAACGATGCGGGATGGGACTAATCTGATGTGTAAAACTGCTCGCTTTCCGCTAATCCGGACTTGGTTTAATGGTATCATAATCTTGCTTCGTTCCAGGTCTCCACTCCGTTTTCCATGCCAGGTGTTGACCTGACATACGTGGAACCTATGCAGAACCCCGTCAGAAAGCAAAGGTGATCTTGCTCAGAAAAAAAAAAAGCATTGGTGTTAGGCTGTTAGCTGTCTTGCGAGATCCCATGTTTGATTTAATACTCTTGATTGGTGAATAATGAGATTATGATAGAGATATTGTATCTGTACGTTGTCAGTTGTCACTCTTGTTCTGACAAGTGGCAAGTATATTAATTTGTCAACAACTAACTTATTATGGCAGTATAGAGAATAGAATCGGGGTACGCTTATGCCCAAACTATCCAGCCGGCCCAAATTCGTGACCGGCCCAATTAGATACGACGATCCCCCATCTCCGTCTCCTCCTCTCTCCTGACCTCCTCCTTCCGCCGTCCGTGACGAACGCTTTCGCACCTCGCTCCCTCCCCAGGACCCCAGCTCCCCTCCCCTATCGATGGAAGAATTCCAGGATGACGCCCTCCGCGAGATCTCCCGACACCTTCCCTGCGTGGCGGACCGCGACGACGCGGCCGATGTCTGCAGGAGGTGGCAGGCGGCGCTCTCGGAGCCGCTGCCAGATCCCCCGCTGCCGCGGCAGCTGCCGTGGCTCCTCCTACCGTCCGCCGACTCGACGCGCGCCTGCTGCCTGTTCTGCGGCACCGGCAACGATGCCTGCGTCATCCGCCACAAGCTCACGGCCACGCACGGCGCTCGCTGCTTCGGGTCCTACAACGGCCATTGCCCCAATCGGGATGCCCGCTTCCTCTACCTGCCCGACGCGCTGGGCACTGGCCTAAACCATGGCCAGCGTGACATGGTCATCCTCGCGGCCACCCTCTCGTGCTCGCCCGATGACCAGAACTGCATCGGTGCTGGCATAGTCATGCAGTGGCAGTTCATCGCCGGCCAGCGGCAGGTGGCCTTCTGGCGCATGGGAGATCCAGTTGCAATGGCGTTGGATGCTGATGCCAGGCCCCTTTTGAAGTGGAGGATGTCCTGTTCCACGACGGATCATAACGTTTCCTCACCCAAGGTGCTCACATCCGCGTCTGCACACCGGTCGTCAACCATCAGCGGGTACCGAAGTTGCAAAGACTAGAGGTAACCAAGGGCGTGTTTTTGATTTTAGTTCGAACTAAAATTTATATCACATCGAATTTAAAAGCTAATTAGAAGGACTAAATATGAGCTAATTATAAAACTAATTACATAGATGGAGACTAATTTCCAAGATGAATCTATTAAGCCTAATTAATCCATCATTAGCACATGTTTATTGTAGCACCACATTATCAAATCATGAACTAATTAGGCTTAATAGATTCGTCTCGCAAATTAGCCTCCTTCTGTGCAATTGGTTTTGTAATTAGTCTATATTTAATACTCCTAATTAGTATCTAACATTCGATGTCCCAAGAATTTTAGGAACTTCTAAAGAAACAAACGGAGCCTAACGAAGTTATAAATTTGAGGACAACAGGGTTAGAAACCACTTCGGTGCATTTTTTGTGAGTGATATATCTAACCCTTAGTAAATTGAATAATATCAAGGTCCAAATTGAATATTCAATGAACTGTAGCTCAGTGGGGAGCGGTGTGATTGTCTTCACTGGATCGATGTTCAAAAGTGAACGAAGTTAAATTTGGTAAAATAAAATAAAATCTTCTGCGCGTGCATTGGAAAACAAGGTCTTTATAGGCTATCCCGGACTGATGGTGTGGTGCTGGAGTCTTAGCACCCGAAGACATTTTTGCACGTTCTTTACAACTACCAATAAAAGACCATCATATTAAAATATTCCCCAGCAAAGGAAAAACTTGTCTGGTTAGCACAAACGAAGTTATTTTTGTTTGTTTGTTTTTGTTTTTTGAAGTTTCTCACAACTTTTGTGCCATTTAAATTTCAGAACGAAGTCGCCCGAAACAAAGCTGACTGAAACCGACCACCCACATGCGAAGTCAAAAGGCGTGTCAGAAATGAAATTTTTTGCAACGAAGTCGAACTTAACTTCGGTAAATAAATGCATGATCCAGGCTACATGTCCAAAGGAGTATTTCGCATAATTTGCAACCATATATTAACCAAGAGAAAAACGAAGTTACAATGTTTCGAACCTGCAATCTCGTGGTTATGGAGTTGATCTCTTTCCACTGAGCTGAGGGCAGGATTACTATTTGACATTTGAAGAGATCACTCCATATTGTTGTACAAATTGCTTCAATCAGCCCAACGAATGCACTTGTGGCCATAATTTATTTAAACACAAGGAGCGAAGTTGAATGATGATGAAATGTCCATGCAGTTTCTCACTCGGAAGAACCATTAAATTATCTGGTTAAGAAATTTCAAAGGTGATTGCATATCGTTGACTTTGCAACCGTTTATATATATGGAATCCGTGATAAAGTTGCTTTGGTTACAAAATTTAATGTTAGGGGGTGTTTGGCAACACTCCACTCCCGAAAAAATAGCTCTACTTCACCAACTTCATCTTTTTGCAGCTCCACTCCACCAACTCCAGAAAAGCATGGAGCTTATGTACGTGTTTGGCTGATTGCAGTGCTTCAACTCTAAAAACATGAAGACTTGTTGTGAATAGTCTATTTTACCCTCTGTGAATGGGCCTACATGTCATTGTCTTCTCTTTTCTCCCTCTCCTCTCTTCGTGATGCCGCCTGGTGGTGATCGGCCGGCCAGCCGTCCGTCCGTCCGTCGCCCCTCCACGGATCGCCTTGCCTCCAGTAGGCCGACCCTCGCTCTCCTGCTCTTGATGTGCGCACGTCGAGCTCCTAAGGCCGGAGCACCGTCCCGACCATCTCCGATGAGGGGAATCGAACGGGAGCAGGCAAAATCGAGCGGGGTATAGCAAAATCAAGTCGGGATAGGGAGAAATTATGCTAGGACGTGGGAAATAGAGTGGAATTGGTAAAATTTACCATGGGGCAGGGAGGTCACCGGAGGCGAGCGGCGTAGGTAGGAGCCCCGATGGCAGGCCACGGCATAGCTAGGAGCCCACTGGAGCCGCAGGGGGCAGGTGGTAGCAGCGGCACATCCTGGGGGAGGGACGGCGCGTGCGCCATGGCAACGACGGCGCAGCCCTGGCCGGCAGGAGCCCCCGCTGCTCCAGTGGGCGAGGGCAGCGAGGTCCGGTGAGCAGGGGCCACGTGGCCAACGCGGGCAGGGGCGGCGAGGTTGACAGGCGGGGTGGCGTTGCTGCGGCCAGCGCGGCACCGACGGGCGGGGGCGGGGCGGTCCGGCGAGTAGGGCCACACCGCCGCAGGGGGTGGCGAGGTCTGGTGAGCATGGGCGTGAGCGTGGCCGATGTGGGCGGGGGTGGCGAGGCCCGACGGGCGAGGGTGGCGTGGCTGCGGCCGGCTGGGGTAGCACGGTCAGCGTCGGGCAGCGCGGCGCCAGCAACCGAGGGAGGAAACGGAGACCATGAGCGGTGGGCGCCAACTGTTGGGGATTTGACTCCGCCAAATAGGAGAGAGAAGAGAGCAAATGGAGGAGAAGTGGAGTCATAACTTGGAGAGAGAAGTGTGGGAGTGCTCAAAGAGTGAGTCCTCTCCTCAATACCCCTTGGGCCATTTACACAGAGGAGGATGGGGGTGGTAATTAGCCCCCAAGTTCCCGGTGGGTACATAATTTACAACTAGACTTCCAACATTTACATGGGCCTTTACATGAGCCGAAAGGTGGGGATGCCATGCGAAACCCTTTTCCCCAACACCCTTGTCATAGGCTACATGAGGAATTTGACCATTTGCATAATGTGTGCTTCAGATTAACTGAACCCATTTTATCGTAGAACTTATGGAGATGCTTCATTAGCAAGGCTTCATTTTGCTTCTTTAGGTCTATGACTCCTAGCCCTCTCTTATTCTTTGGTGTTGAAACTTTTGTCCAGGCTACTAGTGGTTTTCCTTGGCATTAATATCAGTACCCTTCCATAAATAATGCTTTCTTGCTCAGTCAAAGCTATCAATAACTGCTGCATGTAACTTAAGTGTACACATTGGGTATGTTAGCAAGGGCGTAATTACAGAGTTCACTAGAGTGAGCCTTCCTGCCATTGAGAGCCAAGTAGCTGTTGCAGTGATTCTTCTCTCAGGCCCTGTTTGGGAGGAAGGGGCTAAAATTTAGCCCTGGCTAAACTTTAGCCCTCTCAAATGAAAGGGCTAAACTTTAGTACATTGGGTGTTTGGGAAGAGGGCTAAAGTTTAGCACCTCTTCTGTAAAATGTCCCTTATGCCCCTGCTGTGCTGCCCCTCCCACCATTTTCCTCTCAGCTGGTGTTCAGCAGGGGCTTCTCGGGCGGTCGCGGGGCGCAAGCGGCCGGCAGCAGCGGCGCCGGCCAGCGCGTCGAGGAGGCGGCGGAACGCGGCGGCAGGGCAGGGCATGAGCCGGCGCGACGCGGATCCGGCTGCAGCGGCGGTGGCGAGGCGGACAGCTCTGGCGGTCCCCACCGACGCCGCTGCCGCCGCCTCGCTGCACCAGTCCGCCGAAGCCGAAGCGCTCCCCGGGTCGCAGAAGGGCACCGGCCTGCTGCTTGCCCTCCGGTGAGGCGCCGGTCGCCGTGGCCGCGGGCGGCGGCACCATGGCCAGTGCCGGCATGGCCACCGCCGGATCCGGCTGGAGGAGGCGGGGGTTGGCGCGGAGGTGATGGGGCCGGCCGGAGGCGGCCGGAGGCGGCGGTGGCGGGCGGGGCCGGGCGGCGGCGGCGGCGGGCGGAGGCGGAGGCGGGGCGAGGCCGGCGGCACGGTGGCGCGGTCCAACCCGGGCCCAAGCGGGTGACGATGAGCAAGTGGGAGGACTGGAGGAGTGAGGGAGGAGAGAGAGAGAGGGGCAAGGGGAGGAATTTTGGAGGAGGGGGACCACTTTTAGCACTTTTAGTCCATTTTAGCACCTCTTGAGAGGCTAATGGATTATGGGGGGCTAAAATTTAGCCCCTCCATTTTAGCCTAGGTGTTTAGGAGGAGGAGAGGCTAAAAGTGACTAAAATGGGGGTGCTAAAATTTAGCACCCCCCTCCCAAACACCCCCTCAACCTTGTTCATCAGAGGAGCGTGATCTTCAACTCTTGGTTTTGTGGTTCCCATGGGTAGACCAAGCTGTTATAGTACAACAAAGTTGCCTGGTCTTGGTTGAACCCTTGTATCTTCAAGCTTCCTGTACTCCAAGATTTTCTTAGTTCCAACTGACAGAGTTCAACAAAGAGGTCTTTAATTTGTTTAGTAATGTTCAGAGTTAACAATTAACCTTGGCATATATGGGTATTGCACTGTTCTTGCCATTGGTTCAACTGTCTTGATACATGTACTGTTAGCTAGGAATAGTTTTATAACTTTGTCAGTCTAACAGATTACTGCCCCTTCTACTTTGTTTTAGCAAAGTTGGTGTATGGTATGCTGATTCTAGAGATCTATACCTCCAGAAAGTGCAGGTTATGTTTTCTACTTTATTTTATTTTTTTGAGCGAAATACAGTAGGGGAAACCCCTAGTGTGGTATTTATTATATAGATAAAAAAAACAGAGGTTAAAAAAACTAGAAAGAGAAAATTCATATTAGGCTGTTTAGCCAAACAGAAACACTGTGACTAAGAGGGGGTTTTAATCTCTGCACGTGAAGCTTTACTGTCTGTACAAAGCAGCTTTTCCAAGACTCAAAGAGGCCTGACTTCCTCTGAAGATCTGTGCATTTCGTTGTTTCCATATTTTCCATGCTGAAAGAGCGAAGACTTCCATGAAGAATTGATGCTGACATTCCATCCTAGCCTTTTGGATTAAGTCAAAGAATCTGATTGCGTGATCCCAAGAAATGCCGACAAAGTTCCAACATCGGGTGCTGAACGGACATTTGTTTTCTATTTTATTGCCTTAGGGGGTGTTTGGAAGGGGGTGCACCCACCTTTTAGCACATTTTAGCACTTGAGCTCCCAAACAGGAGTGCTAAAAGGGGTGTGCTAAAGTTTAGCACCCCCATTTTCTTTAGCACACCCAAGGGGTGCTACAAGGTGCTAAACTGTGCTAAAAGTGGTCCCAGATCCACCTTTACCCCTGCTGCCCCTCCCGCATCCTCCTCTCTCTCCATCTCCCGCAGGCCCGCCCGCTTCCCCCTCTCTCTCCCTCTCCCGCAGCCACCCTCCCGCATCCCCCTCCTGCAGCCCCCCCTCCCGCCGCTAGATCTCCCTCCGCCATCTCCTCCCGGCGGCCATCCATCCCGCCGCCATCCCTGTCCTGCCGCCCACCCCCGTCCCGCCGCAGTCAGGATCTCCTGCCGGCCCTCCCTCGCTCCGGTCGTCCGCGTCGCGCCACCAATCACTCCCGCCGGTCATCCTCTCACTCCCGCCGGTCCTCCCCTCCCGCCCGTCGTCCACTGCCGACGCCTTCACCTCCCGCCCGTCGTTCCCTTCGTGCGCCTTCTCCTCCAGCCCCTTCTCCCCTTCCGCCGCCATCCCCACCCGCAGACCATCCCCTCCCGCCGCGCCTTCATCTGCTCCCCACGCCACCCCCTAGATCCACGACCTCCTCGGCCCCAGGCGTCCGCCACCATGCCCCCAATCTTCACCCGGTGGTCATGGACGGGCATGGCGACGACGGGTTGCAGGAGTTATTCCCCTAGCCAGATCCACAATTCCCCCCCCCCCCGGCGGCTTCGATTTCTTGTCGCAGTCGGAGTATCCCCGAGCTCCCCGTGAAGGCATGGAGGCCCTGGACCTCAACTCTCAGGCGGAGGAGTTCCCCGACATCCACTCCTACTCCGATTTCCTTCGTGGTGACGGAGTACCCCGGGGCCGCGAAAGCCGTACCCTCGGCTTACGCGTGTCTCGTGCTGGAGGACGAGGTGGTGGTCGTAGCAGAGTAGGCGGCGGCAGCAAATCTGCTGGCGGCAGCAGAGGGGCCGGCGCCAGCAGATGTGCCGGCGCCAGCAGAGGAAGCGGCGGCGGAAGAGGAGGCGGTGGGAGCAGAGGCGGCGGTGGCAGCAATGGGGGTGGAGGGCGTGCAACGCTCTCTGTTCTCATGTGGTGCATTGCCTGAAGTTGGTGCCGGCAGCGGAGGTCGTGGCGGTGGCCGCGGATGTCGTCCACGAACTAGTGGTGGTGAAGCAGCGGCCGTTGATGCAGATAATGTAGTTGACATTGATGATCAAAACGGCGCCGATGCTGCAGATCTTGTTGAAGTTATCTTCCCCGGCTCTAAGGTATTCTGATGCAACTTTGCTGTTCTTGATTGTTACACAATTTTGAGGTATAGGATCTTTGCCTTGAGTTGAATTGCATAGGTTGGTTAAATTCGATGTGGTAGCTTTGCCTGAGATCGATTGCATGGTTTGGTTAATGTCGATGAGGTAGATTGTTGCATAATTACTAGTATTTCAGTCAGAGTCCTACCAATTGTGCAATGTGTGCCTGTTTTAGTTCCAGTGCTGATTTGAGAATGTGTCTTGCCTGTTCTTACTAGAGGAAAAGTGACAAAGCTCAATGGACAGAAAGAAATACTGCTTTGTTGTGTGATTTGTGCGTAGAGCAAGTTAGATGTGGAAACTGCCACAAAGGTACCATGTCTGGAAGAGGATATAAGATAATTGCAGACAAATATTGTATTGCTACTGGATTGAGGCATGACAAAAATCCCAGTTGAGGCACCGAATATATCAGCTGAAATCTATGTTAGGATTTTGGAAAGCACTGCAAAAGGAGACTGGGCTTGGCAAGCATCCTGATGGTACTGTGGCTGCCCCAAAATGGTGGTGGGACGAAAATCTCAAGGTAAGATGCATAGGATTAATTTCCATGCAGTTACAATTTTAGAATGTGTGGCTGTTTGCACTTGTCTAATGTGAAATTGCAATTGATTTGAAGGGCAAACCACACTGTGCTAAACTACAATATGGGGCTCCTGTCTACCTTGATTAGCTTGAGGAAATATTCCAAGATGTTGTAGTCGATGGGTCGACCTCATTTGTGGCTGGAGTTGAACAGGAAGAGGAAGAAGATGGGAAAGATGCAGACTGTCAGGATGAAGAACAGGATGGGTCTTTTTATGACCTTGATTACAGCCCAATGAGCTCTAACAGCAAGAAAAGGTCAAGCACAAGCACCAGGTCCACTGCCACCAGTCCTGGAAAGAGGTCCAAGAGCCCAATAGTTAAGATGATGAATAGCCTAGTTGCTAAGATGTCTGCATCTGATGATGCCACACATATGGTATTGAAGAGTGTGGAGAGTCTGAATCAATCTATCAGTGAGAGGAGGCATAGGACGCCCAAGGTGACAGTGGCAGAGGATGTTAAGATTTGCCAGCAGTTGGCTCTAGAATGTGGGGCATCCCTTGACAGCAAGGAATTCTATGCATGCAACGAGATCTGTAGAGACCCATATTACAAGGAATTCTTCTGTCAGCTACCTTCTGCTGAAGCAAGGATGACATACTTGAAGAGATGGTGCCAGAACCATAATATTGTCTAGTTATTAATGTTATGTTAGGACTGCTATGTGGCTGTTTGCATTTTTATGTTTGAACTTATGTGGTTGTTTGCAGCATTATGAGTGAACTGTTATGTGGCTGCTTGCACTTTTATGTTTGAACCTACAAGTGGCTGATTTGAATTTTTATGTTTGAACTTATATGTGGCTGGTTGAGTTGTTATGGTCCTATTTGAATCAATTTGTGGCTGTTAATTTCCTTTAATAATTGCTACTGTTTTGGTTGATATGGTCCTATGTATGGCTGTTTGGACATGTCAAGTTGAATTAATATAATGTGTGGCTGTTAGGTTTCATTAATAATTGCTACTGACTTGTTTTTGCTGAATTAGGATGGGGTTGACTATTTTTCAAGTGATTCTGATGAGGAGCTTGCAATTGAGGCTCAAACTGTCCTGAATTTGGCTATCATTAATCGTAAGAGGAATCACGAAATGCTGCAGACGGCACTCATGATTGGTACGTACTATGACACTTTCATGCACAAAGCTCCAAGGAGGGTAGCCACTGTATCGGGTATAGAAATGTTCCTCTGGATAATTGGATCGCCCCAGTCACTTAGACATGTTGAGGATCGGTTTGTGCGGTCTTTGGAAACAATAAGCCGCACATTCGATAATGTTTTGTCCAGTGTTCTTAAGCTAGCGGTACAAATTATTAGTCCGAAGGATCCTGAATTTAAGAACGTGCGCAGAAGATTGCAAAATCCTCGGTTTGCTCCGTACTTCAACAACTGTATAGGAGCTATAGATAGGACACATGTACCGGTTGTGGTGCCAAGTGATAAGGTGGTTCAGTATACGGGAAGACATGGATATACCACACAGAATGTGCTGGTTATTTGTGACTTCGACATGAGGTTCACATTTGTTGTTAGTGGGTGGCCAGGATCGGTACATGATATGCGGGTGTTTAATGATGCCGTGAACAAATATGGTGACAAGTTTCCACATCCTCCTCCAGGTAAACAACTTCGTATACGGTAATCTGTTCATTTGTACTAATATGGACACGAGTTCATGTACCTGACAAAGTTATCTTGATTTGTAGGCAAGTTTTACTTGGTAGACTCAGGGTATCCTAACCGTCCGGGTTACCTCGCACCATACAGGGGTACAAAGTACCATCTCCCGGAATTTCGAAGTGGCCCAATGCCAAAAGGTATGAAAGAGACATTTAATTACGCACATTCGTCGCTTAGAAATGTTATCGAGAGGTCCTTTGGAGTTTTGAAGATGAAGTGGAGGATTTTGTTAGGCATACCAAATTTTCCAATTCAGAAGCAAAGCAAAATAATAGTAGCATGCATGGCAATTCACAATTTTATTCGAGAGAATGCTATCGCTGATACGGCCTTTGATATGTGCGATCGTGACGAAAATTTTATTCCTATGGCCGATCCATCAAACCCTGAAGAACATGCGACGAATACCCAAGCAGGGGACGAAGACCGTAATATGAATGAATTTCGTGACGAAATAGCTAATGGTTTGTATAATAAATCGTAGTTTGTTTGTGTAGTTTATTTGTATGGTTGTGTTGTAATGACATTGACAATGCACTGCTACTCATTGAACGATGAAAATAAATTTGAATGTATACTTCACTGTTTGCGAATGAAACCGGCAAGAAAAAATGGGTCACCGCGTTCCACAGGCAAGAGCAAAGGTACCAAGAGCAGCGCTGCACAGCCACAGCTCAAAAAAATAAAAGGGCACCAGCACAGTACCCTTGGCGCCAAAAAAACAGTAGCGCAGCAACAGCTACAACTTGGCGCTAAAAAAAAGGAGCGCACCAGCAGGTACAACTTGGCGCCAACAAAAAAGAAGTAGCGCACCAGCAGGTAGAACTTGGCGCCAAGTAGCACCAGCAGCGGAGGGGTAGGATGACATAATAAATGAGGGGCACTGTTGTCATTTGCCATCAAAGGTGCTAAAGTTTAGCACACCATCCAAACAGTCCAAGATGCTAAAGTTTAGCACTCCATTTCAGGGTGCTAAACTTTAGCACTGTGCTAAAGTTTAGCACTTGCTATCCAAACAGGCCCTTAGTATCATAAGATAAAACTCCTCTATTATTTGATGGAACTCCATCTATTAATTAACTTGCCACGTCAGCAAAATTAATACCACGAAACTCTCGTGAATTGGCCTCAGTCGCCAATCGCCTCCCTGACGGCTGCAATGCGCCTTGTCCCGAGGCAGTGTCCCGTCAGAGGCAGCCGCCTCTACTCTACGGCTATCCCCTCCTACCTCTTTTTGGCCCTCTCGCAGTCGCAGTCTCCCGGCTATCAATCGCTCCCTCCACTGTCCGTGTGCCCATGCCTTAGTGCCCGGTGCCGCTTTGCGGCTGTGCCTCAGCTGCCCCAGCGGCCCAGCCCAGGGACCTCCTCTCCTGCTCCAGCCCAGACAAAACAAATGGGAATTGCTAAATGACACTCGAGTGTTTCTTTCCCTCTCGACTCGATTTTTTATTAGCCTATGGAGAATCACAAAAAGTCTTGACACAGTTCTTAACTTCTTACAAACAACGAAGCGCTAGCAAATAAAATGATACAAAAACTAAAATGTCAAAACAACAGGAGGGGACCTGTAGTCCTGTACTACTCTCGTTAACATGTAGCTTCCCTAATGTTTCGTTCGTCAATCAATCGGGTAAAAAGAAATGACTACTAGAGTTTGGCGCCAGGGATGTTTCATATCAATCAACAGACGTTTCCTACAAAATCATAACACCAAATGGCACTCCATTCCGATCTATCAGCGATCAAGATGCCCCGCCACAAGTCAGAGTGCTCCAAAATTGCAATGACCAGCAGCGAGGTGCTCATGACGCGCAACAATAGATTGGAATCTAATAAGCTTCCCCCGCGTTATCGCATCACAGATTCTTTCACGTACCATTGATCACCAGTACTGCAAAAACACGTGCAGAATTCAGAGTTATATCAAGCTTCCGAGTAACAGAAGAAGACATGAGAAAACTGACTAGCACAGCAGTAAGACTCACAAGTATTTCAGACAGATGTTAAGGAAGCGAGCATGTTGCTGGCTCTGAGATATGGTAACAGAACCTTCAATGTTCTGGTCTTTGTTCAATTCTATAGGTTCAAATAAGTACAACAGGGTCTGCCCAAAACAAAATAGCAGTCTATGGTGAACATTGCGGTCCTTTGGAAATATTAAAACCAACCATATAAATATATACTGAAACAGAAAAGGCTGTCACTGCAGAAAACATCACCTGCTGCCAGTGGGTAGGGGCATCCTCTGGTGCAGTTGAGAGAACAACGGAGACATCTGGTTTTTTCTTTTTACTGCTCGGGCTAGCATTTTGGGTGTTCCCACCCAAGGATTGGTTTGCTTGCTTCCTGGATTTCTGACGAACTGGTCCGTTGAACTCAACATCGAACCAAAATGCAAAACCATGTAACGGAGCTAAAGAGGCAGTAAACAAGAATGGAGAGTAAGATTAGCACACTTTCCTACACATGAAAGAAACACAATTTTGACAATTATCAACTACACAAAATCAACAAAACTTCCAATGACCATTCGCTAAAAGGATAAAGGTAATGTAACGGACAGATTGATTTAGGAAAGCAGCTGACATCAGAAAAAGACCAACCAAACAATAAAACTCTAGATGGTGGTTTAGACTTTAGATCATGACAGGGTAGCAAAAGTGTGCTTGTTCCCTTGAGGAGGTAACATGTGATATATGAGACTTAATTATACATATATCAGAGCAAACATCACAATGTATCAAACTAACGTGTAAAAATGTGAATATTGTATCCCTGTAACCATGGGAGAATCTGGCAGGCCAATAGTTAATCAGCCACTTTAGTACATCCATTTCAAATTGTAAGATGTTTTGTTTTAAGTCAAACTTCTCTAACTTTGACCAAGTTTATAGAAAGATATATTAGCATCCATAATAGAAATAAATGCACTATCACTGCATATTTCATGGTGGATTTAATGGAACTAATTTGATGTTGTCGATGTTGGTGCTTTTTTCTACAACTTGGTCAAAGGTATAGAAGATTAACATCTTAAATTTTGAAACGGAGGGAGTCCTCAAACCAGGTCGATTATATCCATGGTAGGCTGTAGCTGTAAATCATAGGTTGATTTAGTGTCAATACAATATAAGGCACAAACATGGACCAATGCTAGTTTCTCTCAATTGCCCTTCTTTATTCCATTCTATCACAAGCATTATTAATTTATTAAACCATCAAAGAACTTGATAGAGGGGCAGTCTAGTTATTTCCTTTGCTTATTCAAACTACCTCTTATAAAATGGATCAGAGGGAGTACATTTAATCAATCCACTCAGAAGCAAGGAAAAAGGACTGCTTTGACCAAAATTGACTAGAATCAGCCAAACAATCTATTAATGTAGGCTCATGTGACCAGCTGGCTACCAAAAGGCTGACGCTGCTAAGCATTATAACCTTGCTGTTGTAAACCATAAATAAAATCCTGATTGTAAGAATCCAAGTTACGCTTCACTCATTAGCCTTATGAGTAGTTACAATGAAGATATCGCATTGGCTTATATAAGTAGTACGTTTCAACGGGAGCACAAAAAAACCTCAAACCTCTCATATAGGCACAAAGTATGGTTATGGATTTATGACAAATTGACATATCATTTGGTGGAATTTATTGGTCAAATCATCAGCCAAGACAAATAGTTGTTAAATCTAAAGTCATGGACCCTTTTGTCTTTTTCCCATTTATAAAAGAAGGAACTAGTACAGCTTACCTTGCAACATTGATGTAAATTTAAATGCAGCGGTAATGGTTTCAAGTTCCTGAGCTTGTATGGTATAACAGTCCACTTGTGACACCTGCTCCAGGAACCCAAGTACTTCAGACAAAAAGATAAGCTCATTTTACACTAGGAGAGCAATTAAAGGCAGGATTAAATCAACACGTATTATATGCTGAGGTGTAAGAGTGATCTGTTCATAAAGTGTAAGGCAAGCAGATAAGGATACACACATCTGCTAGAAAAATGTATAATTGGGACTCACCACTGTTGGCCACGTCAATACATTCTCTCCACTAATTGTCTCAACGGATGGCTCCATGAATGCACATTGTTTTGCAAGAGGCATCATAGAGGACACTGAAAACAAGTAAAGAAAAAAGAAGTAAAGTTCGCATAGTTAAACAGTTATATAACTTGAGAGAGAATGTGACAATGCAACTCACTTTTTATACCATATACATCCCGCCAGAAGTAAACGCCATCCTGATATCGCTGAGAATTTGTTATAGGTGCCATATAAAGCTTCAACAAAAAATATGTCTTGCATGTCAGCTAAAATTGTTCAGGCCAACTTCAACTACACAGTTGCTAGATAATTGTCTTGAATCCATACCGATGCATGTGATGGAAGAATAAGACCTCCTGGCTTAAGCCATTTATCCCTAGCAAAAATTACACTTCCCAGCATACTCTGCACCAACAAGACTAGATTGAAAACTCGACATACCAGCGTAAAGTGACCACGGAATTAGCCCCGTTGTCCAGACTATACGGATATTGAAAGATACCTCATATAGAAGCATGTATCCCATCCATTCAGATATGATTACATCAACTTTTTCTTCAATAATTACATCCTGGAATTGAATATTCAAATATTCATATTGTGTAACACATTGAAGGCCTCGAAGTAAATTTTAAAGATAATGACAAATGAAAAGCTCAGAGTAGTTTATGGCTATGATCTCAGAAGCATGAGAAAATTCAAACTTTACATTTAAGGTACAATAAAGGTCTGGGTATACGCAAATTGAGACAAAATAGCTAAGTTTAGATAGAAATAAATACCTCAATTCGGCCATGCAAAACCACTACTTTATCAGATAACTCATTCTCTCTCACAATCTCCATAGCCTAGTTTAAAAGAAATTAAGAATTAACAATATAATTTATAGAAGCTAATACCAAAATCCAGAAAAGTAAAACTACAGACAGGTATCAGCAGAAATGGAAATGGCATTTTTAAGGATAAGGACAAAAATTGTATTGAAAAATACAATCGACCATGGGGAGAAGATGTCCCCTGGCTGCCTTAAGACAGGACAGTATAGAACCCTTTAGGGAGGTACTCAGGTGACCTGCAAGCACCCCAATTTGAGCCCACATGGGAGGGACTCTCAACTGGAGGTTCTATCAACCAGGCTATTGCTCGGTTCTCCATGTGTACTTCACTGAAAATATCGGAAGGGTGGCGCATCCTTGGATGGCACTCTTCCTACTGGGACCAACATGAAATGCTTAAAAGCAGCTACCATAAGCACTGATATTTTTAGTTATAAGTTGTTATGTAGGCACAAAGGAGGGCTGGGAGGATGGACCTTTCCAATACAAGGTTTATTCTCCAATTTGACAACGTAAATTAATATATCTGTGCAGCAAAAAATTACTCTATCTCAGCAAAGTACGATAGGAGATTGGCAATCTCAACTGAAAGGAAAAGAGGGGGGATGGGGCGAGAAGTCTACCTGTATTGCAATATCACTAGCATCGACGGCGTAAACCTGACAACATAATAAACTTAGTCAAGGAGATGAATTATAAATGAATAAAAAACTAGAAAAAAATCTATATTAGGAAATAAAGTACCACATTTAAACAACTGAAGAACAATTTACGCCGCACAAGCAAAAAAGAACCCGCATTACACTACAAACTACTACATGTGTTCTTAAAAAAAGAAGGACCAAATTTCAATGCAACAAATAGAAAGCTTCATCAACAAACAAAAAGAGTAAAGATGAATGCTGCTAGTATTGGTATGTATCTAGTACTAAAGATGCTCTTGTACAGGCCAAATGATCAATACATTCAAACAACTTTATATCTTACTGAAATGAGAAAAATCACAATTTCTCAAGCCAAATATCTAACTGTTGCTCTCGCAGGTCATTCAAGAATGAAGTAAATTATGTCAAAGTTCAACAAATTTAATTGCCATAAAACAAAGTGACAGGACTTGACAGAACACTAAGTATACGGAGGATGTTTTGTTTCCCGAAACAGTAGCAGTGGAAAGCAACAACAATTTTGCCCTGTTGAATAAAATAATAATAATTTCAGGACATTTCCTTATATGCCACTGGAACTCTGCCAATCTAGGATATGCCATCGATTCGGATCAATGACATGTGAACCCAGGGATCATATTTCAGACACAGGCGATGACATATCTGGGACTTATAACACTTCCTAGTGATATGTGATGGTATATAAGGGAAAATACTGTCTTTGCCACTGGATTCTCCTACTGAGATGCGGCTCATCCCACCTGTCAGTGATACAGAGAGTGCTAACGTAATGTGACATCAAGAACTATAATCTTGAATTCTTAGGCATATGGTTTTCAAATAAAGAGTAATGACACAAATAACTGGATCCAATTCAATATCATACAGATGACCAATACCTACCTACTAAGTATCATTGCACCACTATCCAAAAAAATATATCAATTCACCAAGGTAGTGATTCTTAAGGAATGAAGTTTTACATGGATGGGATGGTGCAGGCGCAAAAGCAACAGATACAAGGGATGCAACAAACAACTATAGAGTAACTAGAGATACAAAGAAAGCCCATGAGTTATCCTGATTGCAAATACCATCAGCAATACATAAGTGCCCAGTTAATAACTAATATCAAATTACCCGACTGGCGCCAGCTTTAGCACAAAATATAGAAAGAACGCCAGTGCCACAGCCCACATCCAAAACAACCTGAAAATTACCATTTAAACAGATACACAAGAGTTAATGAACGGGACATATAGCTATATGCCTATATCACATACAGTATTGAGCCAAGAGTATCATTTGGCCCAGAAAACATATAAATTCCTAGAATACTCTTACCTTGCCTGAAATTAGATCTTGGTGATGCATAATAGCATTTCTATAAGTAATAGTTCTCACATGATCCTGCAATCATCAACCTAAAAAATCAGTACTAAATTAGAAAAAATGATGACATACACCATTAGCGTATGTTTCCATCTCTGTATGCCATTTTTTTTCAGAACTGAATAATCTATAGACATTTTAAATCACCAATACAACGTAAATCACAAAGAGGAACACAGAGACTGAGTATGGGTAAGGAGAACTGGAGAAGCAACATTTCACATTAGTCTTTATATGAAAGATAAGCATAGCAAAAGTTACATTCAACGCCAGAAATACTAGCTACAGTCAATGTTATACTCATTAAGCTCACATCACCATTAGTTCACCGATGACGATCCCACGAATTCCGATCCACAATTGTCGCACGTGCTAAACGAAACAGAACCCTAACCCCACCGACGCATCAGGCAACACATCCGCCCAATTGCCCACCAGGACGAAGCTAAAAACGAGGGTACAGAGTGCGGTGTAGAACCTTGAGCATCTCCTCGTGCACGCCGATGTGGGAGTAGGCCTTGAAGTAGGCCACATCGTAGTCGGTGCACGGCGGGGCGGCGGGATGCGATTGCACCCCCGAAGCCAACTGTCCCTGCAGAGGCCGCATGCCGCCGCCGCCGCCTACTCCGCCGCGCCGGGGCCTGCGCGGCCGCGGCAGGTGGCCGTTGCCGTCAGCACCGCCGCCGAACATGAGGGGGGAAAGGTGTTTCAGAGTTGTGCGGCGTCGCGACGGTACTGACTGACTGGACACTGGGTGTGTCCGTGGGTTGAGCCCACCCATCTGCGCCAAGGCCTATGGGCTTCCAAGAGCCCGTCGTAATGGTTAGGCCCACGTAGACCCTTCCTCTCCAAGAGGAAGCTTTTGCCTCTGGAAATCAAACGCAGAGGAGGAAGCGGCAAGCCGAGAGCCTGCCGGTGCCGGCCGTTATATATCAATCATCGTCTTCCTCTGCGCTCCGCCCCTCCCCCTCAAAATCCTTCTCTCCCGTAGGTTCCTTCCTTTGAACAAGAACGCGCTCGACCGGTAGTTTGCCACCGTCCTTCGGAGTTCGGACTCAGGAAAGGCGCTCTCGCCATGGAGGAACCCACCAATAAGCGGAAAGGCGATGAGGCGGAGCAGCAAGGCGCGGCGACAAAGAAATGCCGGGCTTCTGACGCCAAGCCCGAGGTCTTCTCCTGCATGGATGCTGCCTTGGTGCGCGGAGGTGAGTGCCGAAGAAGGGTTCGGTTGCCGGGTTTCTTGGCTTCTTGCGGCCCTGAGCGGTAGGGATGTCGACGCCGCGTCAAGAAGCATCGATATCTTGTTTACTGGTGTTCTTGATTTCCCTTGAGTTTTGTCCTGTTTTCGATTCCCCCAAGAATCTCTTCTTCTTGTTGTCGATTGTTCTTGGTTCCTTGCGGAGTTCTGAATACCGATGCGATTGTTCGTTCTTGATGCATAGAGTTCTTGATTTCAATCCTTGCTTGCGTTTGCAGGTGCCTCGAACCTGAAGAGGTGGAGAGATGGGGAACAGAAGGAATTGATCGGAGGCGCGTATCATCATGACTCCATCATGCTCCGCGCAGGTGAGTAGGAAAATCGAGTAGGCGTTCTTGATTCTTTAGCTCGTGCAGAGAGCAGAACATGTTTCTTTATTTTGGTGGTTGTAACTTTCTGACGTTTTTCTTCCTTAAGCAGACGGTAGCAGCAGCGGGGGGGACGGGGGACAACCATCGGCGCCGGAGCAGCAACGGCAGGGCGGGTGCGCGATCACGCAGCCAGCGCTGCCGACGGCAATCAACGCCGCCAGGTGCGGCGGGATCGTCTCCGTTCACGACCCAGGTTAGTGCCGGTCCGATCCCCCAGCTCCTCCTCCCTCCCGAGTAACGAAGCATGCGCTCCAGATGATTGGGAAATTTGGTCTTAAACGACTCCAGAGCTGCTGGGTTGGGTTGGCAATAGCAGCTGTGTACACTGACGAGTGGGTTGTGCTTACCATGATTTAGATTTTAGGCTCTGTTTGTTTCACTTAAATAAAACGGGTAGTTTGGTAAAATGACAGATTTAAGTAACTCCTGAAGAGCTCATAGGATTACCATGATCTGAGGGTTACATTGTATAATCTAGGCATGGTTCGTAAAATGAGTCTTTGGCCCATAATTTGTCATACAACTATAATATTTATAGCAATAGAATTATAAGCATAAGAGAGTATTTTGATATTTAAATCCAACCTGTTAGATAACTATTGGTCAATTGGAAAAACTATGAGGTTTAAGTCTTGAAATGCATAGGTGTTTCATATTGTAAAATAAATTGAGGGAGCACTGCAATAAGAATTGCTGTTTCTTTTCCTTCCAGACCCAGAAGCGCATGAGGTACTGGTGGTCGTACCGCCGCGCTTGGGAGTCCAGCCCATCGTGAGCTTCCACGAGTTTGCCCGTAGTCTCAGGCAGGCCCTATTTGGGCCGTCGACTTCGGCCGATGGGCAGGACAGTTTGTGGGCCGACATCAATGAGCCGTGCATCTCATGCACTGGCTACTTCACGGCCGGCTACGATGAGGAAGCGGTGGGGCCTCCGGTGGAGTTTGCGGTCGTGCACCTACGACGAAGGTACCACTCCTACATGGCGGGGCACCGGGCTGGGCTAATCAGCGTTGCACACGAGCAGCCTCCTGCCGAAGGCCACCGGGTCGCAAGGTTCGGGGAGGAGATCGACGGCCGCCCCCGCCTTAACACGCTCAACAGGCACCAAACCAACCGCGGTAAGTTGGCAGCACCGAAAACCTTTATTAATTAACTTCAAATACTGTTGGATTGAAAGAAGTTAGGGGTGTTGGGGAACACCGTGCTAAACTTTAGCATCTGTCACATCGGATGTTTGGATACTGATTAGGAGTATTAAATATAATCTAATTACCAAACTAATTACACAAATGGAGTCTAATTCGCGAGACGAATCTATCAAGCCTAATTGGTCCATGATTTGATAATGTGGAGCTACAGTAACCATTTGCTAATGATGGATTAATTAGCCTTAATAGATTCGTCTCGCGAATTAGACTCCATCTGTACAATTAGTTTTATAATTAGCTCATGTTTAGTTCTTCTAATTAGCATCCGAACATCCGATGTAATCCTGCTAAAGTTAACACTTCGTATCAAACTCCAACTTAGTGGATTCTTGCACGTACGGGTCGATTTCATTTGATGGAAGTATATGGTTGCAGCTTGTATCAGGGCCGCGGTTCACCGGCTGCTGCTACCGCCACGTCCATATGAGGACTACCACCCGCACCCGGCATGCATCCGGTGCGGAGATCCAGCAGACTGGGCAACCTCGTGCTGCTCCATGATTTTGTGCGCCTACTGCCTGCCGCGGGAGCTGGTGATGAGTCACCTCAGACGATTCTGTACCTGCAAGGCCCGGGAGGAGGGGGGGCTTGCTCTTCGCCCGCTTCGCCGTCCGAGGGACACGGGCACGCACGAACCAGAATCACGATGGGCCTTGACGAGACAGCTACTAGTCCAGGTCGAGGAAGAGGAGGACGACCGGAGCTTTCCCAGGGATATCTTCCTATTTCGCACCTTCACTTCATTGGAGGACCTGGAGGGCTTGACGCCTCCGAGACGGCATACGGACCTGTACCACATGAGGATGGACGGGACCCTCAGGCGTGCCTGTATCATCAGAGGTGCAGAACTACCCTTCCTATGGTAGAGGCTTTATGAGCGGAGGGTCTTGATTGCTTTTTGACGCTGTATGTGTATCATAGTAGTATAATGAAACTCTAGCTACTTTCTCCCGTAAAAATTAGCTAGTTTTACTGCTCATTATCCACTGTTTACTGTTTTTATTCCGTTCGTACCTGCCCGTTTTAGTACTCAGCGTCGCACTGCCGTAGCTCATCCCGTTCCTGCGAATCGGGTCGCCGGCGTTGGTGCCACCGTCCTCCCACCAACAGAATCTCGCAAGCAGCCCGTCTGCCCGCCATGGCATGGCACCAGCATGCGCAGCTTTGTGGAGCAACCGGCCACCGTGGCTCCCTAGCCTCGAGCGTAACCTCCCTAGCTAGCTAGCTCCGGTCTCCATATATAGTCCATAGCTTTAGCGAGAGGAGAGAGATGAGGGAACAATGGGATAGAGCTACGAGATGAGAATGACTGGATGAACAACGAAGGATAAAGATACAGTGCTATGTAAAAAAAAAAAACTCATGAACCGTAGGCTCACACAAGATGGCAAACCAGACCATCTACGTGCAGCTGGTTAAAATAATAATGTTAACTAATATGCCATTAAAAGCTAATATGTTTTATCGCTTGCCTGTGTTTCTTATTCACGTTACTGAAGTTTCCTATGTTCCAAACACATCTTTCTGTCAATTCATGCATTTTTCCAATGCTCTGTTTTGCTACTACACCTTCATCCAATTTCTATATTTTGTTCTATTCCTCTATTTTCAATTCTTTCGTTCCAAACATGTCCTTAAATTTTTGAACTTGTTTTCGTACATTTGCCCGTATACGAGCGACGGGCGGAAAGCCGGGAGGTGCATGGGATCGCACGGCCGGGGCGTTTCTCCAAAATTCGGAACTGACTCGTGCTCGGACAACGAAACCTGAGTTCGATTCCGTTACGACTAATCCTTGCTTGTATAAAGTCGACAGGTCGAGCCGCACTAGCATTACATCCAGACGTAGCACCGGTTAATTTAGCCAAGACGTACACACGAACGTTCACCATGGACGCCGCGGATATCTCTAAGAGGATCAAGGTCGAGGGCGCCTCAGGCGGCTGTCCACTGCCGGAGGAAATCGTCGAAGACATCCTCTCCCGCCTGCCGGCCAGATCGCTCTGCCGGTTCCGATGCGTGTCCCGGTCCTTCGACGCCGTGATCTCGTCACGCGCGTTCCAGGACACCCACTACCAGCGGAACAGCGGCGACCGCCGGCTCTTCGTCAGGCCGCCGGGGGTTCAGGAGCCCTTCTACGCTTGGCATCCCTGCACAGGCGCCGGCGGCCCGGCCGAAACGATCATGAGCCCCCGTCGCCTGCCGCAGGGCTCAACCTTCCCGGTCTCCAAGTCCTGCCGCGGCCTCGTCCTCCTCAAGAACACCGAACACTGCACGCACCACGTGTGGAACCCTTCCACCGGTGAGATCCTGACCCTGCCCGACAAGGAACCCCTCAGGGCGCGCTGTCTGTTCGTGTCCTACGGCCTGTGCTACTGCCCGGCCACCCAGCGCCACAAGGTAGTGCGGCTATATAATGGCCCCTGGGGCAGCATTTTCGACGGGTATGGAGCTAAGCCTGCCACGATCTGTGAGGTTTTCACGCTCAACGAGTCCGCGTACTGGAGGCCTGCCGCCACGGAACCGCCCCCGTGCCATCCTCGGGAGAATTATCGGCAACTCGGCGTGTTCTGCGACGGCAACCTTCACTTCCTCGACCAGTGCGGTGGGATCACCGTATTCAACGTCGAAGATGAGACCTTTGGCACGTTGGATCCCCCTCCGGTGCTGCAACGCTGGTCCAACTTCCAGCTGACGGAGCTGGGAGGCAGTTTATGCATTTACAGCATCGTTGAGGAACA
Organism: Setaria italica; assembly: GCF_000263155.2. Lineage (NCBI taxonomy): Eukaryota > Viridiplantae > Streptophyta > Magnoliopsida > Poales > Poaceae > Setaria > Setaria italica. The sequence continues at coordinate 15,426,059 of NC_028458.1, read as the reverse complement.
ATGGAGGAGTTATCGTGAGTGTAAACACATCGTCGACGTATGGCTGCTAAAAGACTACACGGCAGCTGCAAAGTGGGAGAGGCTCTGTTGCATTGACTGCGGGGACGCGCCTGAACAAGTTGAGCGTCAAGTAATGCTGAAGTCATCTTGGATCGCGCCACTAGACATGTACTACGATGGTAGCAACCAGAGGAAGATTGTGTTTGGCACAGAACATTGCAACGTGTTCATCGTTGACCCTAACAATGGCACAACCAAGCTTGCATTCACATTGGCCATCGGCGGCCGCGGCCGACGCCCCTCCATGGGTTTCTTTGAGGAAAGCCTTGCACGAGTGGGCACCTTGAGCGAGAACACAGCCTTCGCGTCGCCGTGGATGCGGGCTTGGTCGGAGGTCCTCTCGCGGCTCCCCGCACTTGCAGATGATGTGTGGAGCCTGAATCAAGTGTGCAGGGGCTGGCGTGCCATCATCAAGAGCGAACACTTCGTGGCGGCGCATCTACGCCGCGCAAACCCGAGCGGCAAAAGCCTACAGATGGTGTTCTTCAGTGATGCTGGTATGCCCTACGCTTTCGAGCCTGTGGGAAAATACATCGACTCACCAGGAATAATGCCGCCCCTAGTAGACTCTCGCTGTACAATCATTTGTTCCAAACCTTGCCATGGGCTCAATCTATTGAGCTTGGCCTACTCCGATTTTGTGTGCAATCCAGCCACACGTTATTTCAAGGCCCTACCACCTGACGACGACATTAGGCACTGTAAAGGACTTTCCTTCTCATGCGACTGCCTCGATTCTCAATATTTGGACGTCAACCGCAGTGTAGATGCCGCAATGTTCACTGGTCGTCTGGGCCTAGGGTACGAGCAAGAGTCATCAAGGCATGTCTTGGTTCGATTGGCATACACGGAGAAAAATCTGACAACGCGAGACTACAAAATGGTGTGCCACATGAAGTACCTCGAAGACATAATCTGGGACGAGGTAGACCCTCCTCCAAGACCGATAGCCAATATGCTTCCCGCCCATGTGAACGGCAAACTTTATTGGATGGTGGAGACGGAACTTGGGCAAAGTTCTTCAGGACTTGAAATGATCGAGCTCGATGTTAGCAAGCGTAAATTTGAGGTCTTGAAAGGCCCACCGTGTGGCCGTGACAGCGGTGAACACATGTCCATAAATGAGCTAGAAGAGATGGTCTGCGTGATATGCTCGAACCGGACCGTGGGCATCATCAGGATATGGGCGATGGAAGACACTGGAATGTGGTCGGCCAAGTACGATATACAACTTGAGAGGTTCTCGCCAGAGTACTCACCGGAGACGACGATGCCGCTAGCCGTAGATCCCAAGGATGGGAGAATCTTGCTCAGCACGGGAAGGACGTTGGGTTACTACAACCCCAAGACAGCGGAATTGGAGACGATTTACCATCTAGGGAAGCATACCGAAGGAATGAAGTTCGTTCCCGCTTTGTTCCAAGAAAGCTTGGTTAATCCATGTCATTATTCGGTTTAGCCGGTCAAATCCTAAGTTCCCCTTAGGTGGTTTAGCCTAATAGCGTAGTTGACACCTTAGCTGATGATGGGCCCATAGCTCACTACGTAATTCATTGTCGACTTGTCCGTCATTCGACACTACGTAATTCATTGTCGACTTGTCCGTCATTCGAATAATGTGACGAATAATTTTGAGATGCAGTTTCCTTCATTTTCATTTGACATGGACAATACTCGAGCACGAGCGAATCTCTATCCTAGTCCTAGTATTAAAGTCAGAAATATTTCTTCTGTCCTTCCCGTCATGTAATTTTATAAAATGAGTCTCTCACTTTTTTCTTGGATCAACCCGCGGTCCTATCCTCACCCATCTCTATTTTTCAAGAAAAGAAACCTTATTCATCCAAAAAAAATCGTGGTTCACCATCCTTTCCGTCGTCCGCACCCACCGCTTCACATGCGGAAACCAAGGGGCCGGCGGAGAGCAGCTAGACATGGTACAGTAAGACTGGAGGCTAGGGCACAGAGGCGTGGAGACCTCCCCCACACCACTTCCTAGAGTGCAGGCAGCTGTCCACGTGCCAGCCTCAATTCCTGCACGCGCACCCACACCACATCGGGTCCGGTGCCAGCACCTTCTATCTCACGCCCCGGCGGGCTGTGGCCTGCGGTGGCTGTAACTGCCTTGACGAGAGGCATGTGGAGACCGGACATGGTGGACGCAAGCCCCGTGCCTCCAGCTAGATCCATGGCGAAAGCCCCTGCGCACCAGCCGTCGGTAGCTCCACCGATGTTTAGCAAGGGGATCGCACACTTGCTACATGGATTCCACCACATGCATGCAGCTGCGGGACAAAGGACAAGGAATACAACAACAAGCCGGTAGAATAACACCGATGTCCAAATAAAAAGCTAAACGGTAGGTGAATGACTGCTTAGCATTTAGCGTTTAGGATAACATCAAAAACAGTGGATATTGGATTTAAAGGATGTGAGAGGGTTGGATCCTAGTGGATGAATAGGATGAAGGAGGAGGGAACCGCATTTCACCTACTCTGTTGTCATTTCCACTATTGCTATTGCGTCCAGGCATTGGAGTTAGCTCGCACTGGACTCTTTAGGAGATGGCTGAGGAGAGAGTTGAAGTAGTTATAAGGCCGTCGCATGCTGCAAGCCAGCATACAGGGAACAAGTTGTGGCATATACTATATAATAATATCAACTCCAATATATTCATCTTCCCCACTTATAGGAAAACCCCCTTTCACAATTTCACAATTTTGAGGACAAGTGCTGCAGCAGATCCCTTTCCCCTTTCCCCTTTCTATTTTATCTCACCTATGAACCCCATTTGTTAGTGGAACAATTTCTTTTCTTCTTCTTCTCCTTCCTATCTCTTTCTTCCTTCCTTCTGTCACGCACGGGAAACAGGCGCCCACCAGGCTAGCATGGTCGGGGAGTGTGGCAGTCCTACCGGTGGCTGCTAGGGGCGGAGGGGTACGGTTGACGGCGGACAGGGCACCCGTCGGAGCTAGCTAGGCGCGAGCGGGAGCCATGCCACACGGATGGGCGTTCACGAGAGCAGGTGGTGCGTGGGAGTGAATGGCGGGGGCAGGGAATGGCGTCATGGAGTGGCGCGTCTTAGCAGCTGCGCAGAACCGGGATGGGGGCGGGCGGGTGGGTGACAAACGGAGGCGCATCGGTGAGCACCGAGCACGAAGGAAAATCAAGCGGCTAGAAAATCTTGAATGGAAAAAGGATATATAGCATAGGTTACAGCTATGCTGCATTTAGGAAACTGCGGGCAGTCTCGACGAGCAAGGAGTACCGTTACTTGTCTGCCTGCAGCATGGCTTTATAATTATTTCAACTCCCTCGTCAAGATGGATCTGGTGGAGAAAGATGCCAATTGCCAATGCAAGAACTGGCACGAGAAGGAAACGGTGCCATCGGAGCCCTTCTTTGTGGCTAGGCCGGGAGCAACGGAAGAAAATGAGTAGATGGTGGTCAATTTAAAATACACTACTCCCTCTATTTCAAATTATAAATCGTTTTGATTTTTCTAGATTCAATGACCTACGATTTGTAACAGAGGGAGTATATGGATTGTTCAAATGAGTTCTAACTCGATGACTATTTACGCATATGTTTTCGGTAATACTAAGACACAAGCATCCGGACGGGGAAGAAAAATCGGACACTCCAACATATGTTGCAATAGTTAAGCCTCGATATTGCAACTGTTGTTTTTGCATGTTTAACAGTGAATATTGCATGAAACATAGTGTTCATGTTGCGACGGGAATTTTCTATTCCAGAAGTGAATGACATATATTTATTTTTTTCAATGTTGCAACTATATATTTTTAATGTTGCAGATGTTGTATATTGATGTTACAACGGAGTGTCCGATGGCGCTGCTGGACGCCAGCAGCGCCGACATGTTTTTGGGCATGCGAAACTTATTAACGGATAAAAATGCTACATGATGCTAATTAGTTTTATTTCAAACTAAACCCTCGGATGGAACTGCAAGGAGCAATGCGCAGCTTTAGCCTGTCTGTGAATCCGACGCTGTTTGTCCTCCAATTTCTCCTGGAAGTGAGATACGAACTGGGAGCCCGGCAACTGCACACGTGCAGACCGGGGGACCAATCCGTCTCCGGTCTCCCGTTCCGGCTTCCATATGCTGATAGGCTAGTACATTCTCCCCCTTGATCTCATCATTTACTTTTAACTTTACACTTTTCGTTTTTATTCGTTTCATTGTAGATAAATATGTAGAGCATACCTTATCGTCACAGCTTAATCGTCGATAGAATCAACAGCTACAACACACCTCTCTATTTTGAAACAATTCTGTTTCTTTTGAGCCTTTTACAATCCAGGAATCATAGGCTTTCCCTTAAACCCATGCCGGCTAAGTGTTCTCTGAACACATTGGGTGGTAAGCCTTTCGTGAGCGGATCCGCAAGCATATCTTTTGTTCTTATATGCTCGAGACTTATAGTGCGATCCTGGATTCTGTCTTTCACAACATAAAACTTTATCTCAATGGTTTTGGAAGCATTGCTTGATTTGTTGTTGTGAGCATAGAATACTGCTGGCTCATTGTCGCAGTACATCTTTAGTGGTCTGTGAATACAGTCAACCACTCTCAATCCGAGTATAAATTTCTTTAGCCACATCGCCTGCCCTGTGGCCTCATGACATGCTATGAATTCTGCATGCATCGTTGATGACGCGGTTACTTTCTGTTTTGAGCTTCTCCACGAGATAGCTCCTCCTGCGAGAGTGAACACGTATCCAGACGTGGATTTTCTATCATTTTTGTCTCCCGCAAAATCTGCATCTGAATACCCTTTTATCTCTAGGGAATCAGATCTCTTATATGTAAGCATGAGTTCTTTTGTGCCTTGCGCGTAGCGCAATGCTTTCTTTACCATCTTCCAGTGTTCTACACCTGGATTACTTTGATATCTACCAAGAACCCCGATGACAAAAGCTAAGTCAGGGCGAGTGCACACTTGAGCATACTGTAAGCTTCCGACAGCTGAAGCATATGGAACCGCTTTCATTTGATCGATCTCGTACTGGTTCCTAGGACATTGAAAATTTCCAAAACTGTCGCCCTTGACTATGGGAGCAGGTGTGGCCTTACTCACATGCATATTATACTTCTTTAGAATCTTTTCTAAATATGCCCTTTGCGATAATCCAAGAACCCCATTCTTTCTATCTCGGTGAATTTCTATACCCAAAACATATGATGCTTCACCGAGATCCTTCATATCGAAGTTTGAGGACAAAAACTTCTTTGTCTCTTGCAGTAGACTGATATCACTGCTCGCAAGTAGGATATCATCCACATACAGAATAAGGAAAATATATTTCCTATTTTTGAACTTTGCATAGACACAATTGTCCTCTATATTCTCTTGAAACCCAAATTTCTTGATTATATCATTAAACTTTAGATACCACTGTCTAGAAGCTTGCTTTAATCCGTAAATGGATTTCTTTAGACGACATCCCATATTCTCTTTGCCTTCCATGATAAAACCCTTAGGTTGTTTCATGTAGACATTTTCTTCTAAATCCCCATTTAGAAATGCCGTCTTTACATCCATCTGATGTAACTCTAAGTCAAAATGTGCAACCAGTGCCATTATGATTCTGAAGGAGTCTTTACATGAGACAGGAGAAAAAGTCTCATTGTAATCTATTCCCTCTCTTTGTGTAAAGCCTTTTGCCATAAGTCTCGCCTTATATCTTTCTATATTCCCTTTGAAGTCACGTTTAGTCTTGTAGACCCATTTACAGCCTACTGTTTTGGCTCCTTTAGTAATTTCTTCAAGTTCCCAAACTTTGTTGGAACTCATCGATTTCATCTCATATTCCATGGCCTCCAGCCACTTTAATGAGTGAATACTTTTCATGGCTTCCTCATATGAAGTGGGATCACCTTCTATATGAACTTCTTCTGTATTATAAACTTTATAGTCATCAGAAATAGCTGATCTTCTGACTCTTTGAGACCTTCTAGGCCCCTCACTTTCGGGTACATTCTGTGCCTCTGCTTGTGGCACATCATCCAGAGATGGCTGCTGCAACTCTTCCTCATGTGTGATGATGGGTTCAATTGGCTCCTGAAGGACAGGTTCCAAAACTTCACTCATCGTTTCCACGGGTGGAATCACAGCAGGTGCCTGCACCACAATATCAGGGACTGTAGCAGGTGCTTGCACCACAACCTCAGGAACTATCGGTGCGGGAACAACAGGTAGTGAGAAGAATGGTTCCTGAATCATCGGATTAGGTGCATACACCCGCTTCTCCTCAAGATCAATCTCTCGAGCCACCATGCTCCCCCTCACCATCTCATCCTCTAAGAAAATAGCGTGTCTCGTGTCTACAAACTTTGTATATCTGTCTGGACAATAGAAACGAAAACCTTTTGATTTTTTCGGATAGCCAATGAAGTGGCAGCTAACTATTTTGGGATCTAACTTCCCAATATTCGGGTTAAATACTTTGGCCTCAGCTGGGCTCCCCCACACACGCAGGTGGTTTAGTGAGGGTACTCTTCCTGTCCATAGTTCATACGGTGTTTTGGGCACCGACTTACTTGGCACTCTATTTAGAATGTGAATGACGGTTTTCAACGCCTCCATCCACAGTCCCAATGGTAAGGTGGAATAACTCATCATGCTGCGCACCATAACCATCAGTGTACGGTTACGCCTCTCAGCTATTCCATTTTGCTGAGGCTCGCCCGGCATCGAATACTGGGCTACTATGCCATTTTCCTGCAAAAACCTTGCAAAAGGTCCACGAACTTGGCCAAATGGGGTATGTCGACCATAGTACTCCCCCCCACGGTCGGATCTTACTATTTTAATTCTTTTGTTATGTTGATTTTCAACTTCAGCTTTAAATATCTTAAATTTATCCAGCGCTTCTGATCTTTCTTTAATTGGATAAATGTAACCATAACGGGAGTAATCGTCTGTGAATGTTATGAACGAGTCATAGCCATCCACGCTTTTCACAGAAAATGGTCCACAAATATCAATGTGGATTATGTCTAAAACTCCTGTGCTACGTTTAGCGCCTTTTTTAATTTGCTTTACAAACTTTCCTTTCATGCAATCAACGCATTGTTCTAAGTCTGAGAACTCTAATTGAGGAAGAATTTCATTCGTAACTAGTCTTTCTATTCTCCCCCTCGAAATATGGCCTAAATGACATTGCCATAATTTCAACGATGTTTCATGAGTTCTCTTTCTTTTCTTTGTTTCTTGATCTGACGAGGATACATTCATATTCACATCATACACAAAATTTACTTTTTCACGCAGTGATAATAAATACAACTCATTGTGAAGGATGGCAACACCAACACATGCATTATCAAACCAAATGGCACACTTTCCATTTCCAAAATGACATTCATATCCATCATGGTCCATACGTGAAATGCTAATCAAGTTTCTGTGTAACGAAGGAACATAAAGTACATCTCTAAGTACAAGCATGAAACCATCAACTAGCTCTAGAGAGACATCGCTAACAGCTTCAACATCTGCTTGGACTCCATTTGCGACTTCAACGCATCTTTCGCTTCTTTGCGTAGTCCTCGTCGAACGGAATCCCTGTAAAGAATTTGCAACATGAACAGTTGCACCTGAGTCAATCCACCAAGTAGATTTCGAATACTGTGTATACAAGGATTCATTTACAAAGGAGTCAATCCACCAGTCGGGACATTCTTTCTTGTAATGGCCCTTTTTCTTGCAGTGTAGACACTGATCTTTTTCTACTGTGAGAGGCTTTTGGTGATGCTGCTGCATAGGAGCCTTTGCTCGTGCCTTGAAAGATGAGTTAGCATTCTTTTTCCTGTTGTCCTTCACATAGTGCAATGAACCACTATATGAGGATCTAATTCTATCCTCTTCCTGCACGCACATGGCTATCATTTTTTCCATGTCCCACTGTTCTGGCTACATGTTATAATTGACAACAAAAGTGTCAAACTCTTTTGGCAGGGAAGCGAAAACCAAATGAATAATGTGCCCAGGCTTGAGCTCAAGATCCATTGGCTTCAACTGTGCTGCCAAGTTATACATCCTCAAGATGTGATCTCTTATGTCAGTCCTTCCTCCATTGTACCTCTCTGTGGCCAGCTGCTTGAACAGCTGGGTAGCATATATCTTTGAGGAACCAGTGAACTGATTCCTTATCTTCTCGAGGTACTCTGCGACGGAGTCGCACTCTATGATCGAGCCTAAAATTGCAGGCTCAATCGTATTCTTTAACAAAGCCATACATTTCTTGTTGGCAGTGGTCCACTATTTGTTTTCAAGGGTATATGCCAACTCTAGTGGAGCATAGTCCCTTTCCTTTTGCTGCCATGCAACATCATCATCACCTTCAGCCCTCACTGGCTTCTCTGGAGCTTTTGGCCGCGGTGTACACAGCACCCAGTCAACTTCTCCACAAACAAAGGAGAATTCAATCTTCTTCCTCCACTCTGTATGGTTGTTTCCTTTCAGAATGGGTATCTCTTTCAGACAAGCCATTAAGTTGAATGATCCTGAATCTTGCAATCCAAGGTGAGATCATAACAACAATTGCATGATTTATTTCCAACGTTGGTCAAAAAATAAAACATACAACTGTTTATGCAATTTAAAACTATATCACCGTTGGGCAGAAATAGAAATAAAAGCACCAAACTTTTTAAATCATGATACAGTTATTAACAACATTGGTCAGAAAATAACAGCACCATAATCTATCTTTTAAAGAAGAAATTAACTTTATCATGCTCTCATAAATTTAATTATCTCGGTGGTTCAAATTAAATTTAAATAGAGCAATAAATTTGACTTTTGCAGCGGAAACTGTGAAATAAATCTATTTTCAGAAGCAAAATCACTGTATAAACTTTATTAATCTCTAATACAAATTATCCCGTTGGTTCAAATTAGATTAGAGACCAAAACTATGCAAAAAAACATCAATTAAATGCTTCTGGAAATAGAAAAAAACTAATTTTCAAGCGTTACTGTGCAAAACTCTATTTTCGGCCTAACAGCGAAAAACGGCCCATAGCCCGTTCCCGCGCTCGGCCCGCTCGCACGGCCTGCTGGCCTTTGGCCCAGCAGCCGCGGTTCGCTCGGCCCATCGCAGCCTTGAGGCCCGGCCGGCTCTATTCGTTCACTCGCAGGCCGCAGCCTGGGCCTGGGCCGCCAAAACGGCCTGCTCTTCTTACTCGCCTGGGCCAAATCTGGCCCGGACGATCTCGTCCGTCCGTCAAATCCGACGGTCCAGCAGCACTTTCGGCGGATCAAAATCTCCGACGGCCGGCTCCCCCGAAAACCCTAGCTCAGTCTGTTCTTTCCCCTGCGAGATCCCACCGTAGCGGCGGCTGCGGCGGGGCTATCTCTCCCGCGCCCGGCGATGGCCGGCGGCGGCGGTTGAGGGATGGCCCCGCCGGTGCACGACCGCGGCAGCCCCCCCCCTCTCTCTTTTGCTTGCTTTCTCTCCCCCTCTCCCTCAGAGCCTACTCCGAGATCCAGGAGGTGGCCATGGCGACCATGGAAGAGGGCCGTGCGCCACCGCGGGTCCCCTCGCCGGCGCGCGCGTCCACCGCGAGGTTGGCCGCCGTCGAGCGGTCCTTTGGTGGTGCTGTTGTGTAATACCTACCATTTTTAGTCATCAAAGTGACTCTGAAGAAATGGAAGCAATTCATGAAGAAAAGAAGAAGAAATTGGCCAAAAATCAAATTCGGGTCAAATTTGACCGAAATTTGAATTTTGAATTTGAAATTCAGAAAAATTTGGCAAAAATATGGAATGGAGGTGTAAGGATGATTAGAACTTAAAGATCAAGATTTGGGATAAGATTTGGTTCTAAATACCTCAAGAAAATCAAAGAGAGAAATTGAAAATCAAAGTTACTGTTCCCTGTCCGACAACAGGAGTTTCAGAAAAATAGCACAAAGTTCATTTTTGAAAATTAGATTCTGTTGAATTTTTCAAATAAGTGGATCCAAACAACTATACCATATTAAAGTGTGGACTTTGGACAAGAATCTTCAAGTGTTGTTTATCAGGAAAAGTAGAGGGAACCATTTCAAATGGAAGCTCAAAGTCGGCACCTTGTCACGGTAAACTGCACCTCTGAATTTATCTAAGTCTGAAACAGCACTATATGGCCAAGTTTGGAGCCGATTTCAGAAAACTGTAGAACAAAAGGTGCAAGTGTTTATGGGCAAAATGGAAACTTTGAAGGTTGTAGAACACAATTGGGAAGTAGTTGGACAGAGAGGAAGGGATTTAGATCACTAAAACCATTTTTAAAGTCGGGTAAGTGACTCTGTTCAAGACTGACAAACTGAACTTTGAATTTAAGTGATTAAGTTACAGAAGAAAGGGAATTCGAAATTCCACTGTGCTAGGATGTTTATCCCGGGTAGAAACTTAAATAAAAGTTTAAGGACTCAAGTTTATCTACAACTTTGTTTAAGTGACTTGTGAACCGTTGGATTTGGAATCGGTCGTGGTGGAGCTCTGAATATCGGGCGTCAGAAAATAAGAAAGGGGAGGGGCGACAGAGCAGGCAGGACGTGTTGCCGTCGGTGCGTCTGCCGCTGTCCAGCTCAAGATAGCTAGGCCACCTCCTTACCACGCAAGCCTACGAGTAGATCACGGTGGCAACCATGCGCGCGGTGAAGACCTTGAATAACTACCGCTCCCGCGCCGCCCGTTTTACCGCTGCTCTTTTTCACCGCCGCCGCTCCTCTGTCCAAGCCACCGCCGCCGGGTAAAATTCCCCCACCACACCGCCGCTCTCGTCGATTCCCTCCGTCTACACCTCCATACATACCCCACCAACAACCCTAGCCACTTGTTGCCCAGCTTCTCCGCCGGCGTGCCAGAAACCGCCGTAGTTTCCGTCCGCCGTCGCCGCACCTCCTGCTCACGGTGAGCACCTCCTTGCGCTTGCTCTCTTTCTTCTTGGGTAGTCGTAGGCGGGTCCTTGGGATGCTAAGAGGCTGTAGAGGGAGTCGTCGGGGTGGGTTGCGCCGTCGTCGTGCTTGACCACGACCGGCCGTAGGTGCCACCGCCCGCCGCCGTGGAGGGAGTGGCTCCGGCCACCTCCCGGGGAGCTGTCACCGCGCGCGGGTGCGTGAGGGCACAGAGACGCTTCCCCGGCCTAGCCCCGTCGCCGGAAGGGCGCCGGCCGGCGAGCCGCGCTGCCCCCCCTGTCGTGCCGGTTTTTGGCGGGAGGAAGAAGAAGGCGCTGGAGCTGGGCCCGCGGGTCAGTGGAGAGAAGAGGAGGAGAGGAAGCAGGCCGGTCGGGCGCGGGCATCAGTTGGGCCGGCGCTCCAGAGACCCAAGGAGCCAGTGTTGGTCGGCCGTTGGAGAAAGAAGCCGGAGGCCCAGAAATCCAGCAGGCCAGCGTGCGGGAAAAAGAGAAAAAGAAAAATGGGCCGTTGGGCCGTCACCGGTGAAAAGAGAAGAGGAGGAGAAAAGAATCGGCCCAGTAGGGCCCGGCCAAGGAGAAATAGGCCGGCCGGTAGGATGAATAGGAGAAAGGGTGGGTCCGCGCCACGGGCCCAGTGCAAGAGAGAGGGGGTAGAAGAAGGTCGCGTGAGAAAAGTTACCGGGGGTGTTTTTCGGGAAAATTTAGATTTCCTTTATAGAATAATTAGTTTAAATCCGAATCTCACCATTTAAATCACTGAAATTTCTAGGAGTGTCCAAAATTAGTGAAACCAATTTTGTTAGGCTTGTTTTATTTTCCTTTATGCATTAAAATTTTTATACCCTAGAAAAATAATAAAAAAATTTGGGTATTTATTTAATGCCTTTCTTTTAAGGTAATTAAATAAATACTTAATCTTTATTAAATGCATAAAATATGGAATAACATTTTCATAACTACAAATTATTATTAACTCATAGGAAATTAGGTTTTCAAGATTAGAAAATAATTGTAACATTTTCTAAAAATAAAAGAAAAGGCCCTAAGTAAGGATAATTAAGGAAATAAAATTTTTGGGCTAATCTTTCGGGTTTTTGTGTGTTGGCTTGCAACTTCATCATGATAAATTGTATAGTCCTTGTTGGCTTGCAACTTTATCATGAAGGAAAGTTGTACAATCTTATATTCAAAAAGTTGCATTCCTAACCCCTGCATATGTTGTGTTATAGACACCGAAGCACCAGAAGGAGATTTTCCGGAATATTCAGAAGGATCTCCGGAGTTTGAGGAAATCTTTGAATTAGTCCCCTGCGAGGCCAACCCTTCGGACAGTGCTAACTTTTTTAGCGAACAACGCAAGCCCCGGTGCATTATACCTATTATTTTGAAGTCAATATTTCATGTGTCCATTATTTAGCTATTTGCTATATGTATGCACTAAGTCTAGGAGTTGCTTGAAACCCATTCTTGTGCATTATCATACCTTGTTTTAAGGACATCTTTGCCACTTGTTCAAACCTTTAGTAGATAACCCTAGTCTAGAATTGCCTAGTGCTTAAATGCTTGGTTTACCAAGCTTAAGGAAAAATTTTGAGCCATACATGTTATTTATGGAAAGATGACTTGGAAATTGAGAAGTGGACAGAAGCTAAGGATGTAGTTCTGTCTGCTAGATTAATTTGGTTAAGACCCGATTCGTTGTCTTAACCTTTGATCAAGTGAAAAGCATCTGATCACTTACTGGGTATGGGACCAATAAAGCCCAGTAGGTTAGTAAACCCTCTGATTGGGAATACTTCGTACCCGCGCTTGACGTGCTGGAGATTGGCAGGGGCGTAGCCTGAAACTCACATGGTGATCGGGCCAGACGTGGGGTCCCATGTGGGGGTGCGTCCCTGGGTCCGGGTAGTCTTATTCCCAATCATTGGATTTGCTAATCGAAAGGTCGTTACGTACGACCTGGACAGTCGTATATAACTGGTGATCAAGGTACTCTCCTGCAGGATGTAATATGATCCGGATCGCCTCAATTCTCGGTTATGAATGCACTTGATCACTGTTGAGCATCGTAGCATGAATTCATGAATGACATATCTTTCTGATAATAATTGGTGTATGACTTAATACCTTGTTGTTCGCAATTAATCTTTTATCATCACCTAGAATTGTTAGGAAAAAAACTTAACCCAAGTAAAAGATAAAACTAAGGTCTCACTTGTAGTAAGCTTTTTGGCAAAAATATATCGGCCAAGTACACCGAAAAAGCTATAATGTACTTCCAAGAAAAACTATTATATTGGTTTGTCGGGTAAGACTTGCTGAGTACCCCGTACTCAGGGTTATCCCTTGTGGCTATCTTTTCAGAAGCACCGCAGGAGTCCACCGAGGAGGAAGCCCCAAAATCCTAGGGTGTTGTTACGAGTCTCACAATACCCCTAGAAGAAGTCTCATAATGCTCATCTCCATCCGAACCGTTTATGTTATAAGTCCTAGAACTCTGTCTAACACTGCACTGTTAAGTTTGCTTCAAACTATGTCTTGTATTAACTCGTACCTCGTGTATGTATGTAAAAATGTAATATTTGTTGATGTTATCCCATCGCGGATACAATCCTGATGTATGGCTATGAGACACGATGTGGATCTTTCGAGGGGTCCTAGGGACACTCGACGGACGACCGGACTTATACTGTTTTAAGTGCGATTCGCATAATTGCTGTGTCGGCAACAATTAGGCGCATTTAAACCAGTTTAAGTTGGACGGTTCTGCCACATGTTGCGCCCCCCCCAGCCCCGAGCGGATGCTTCGGCGGCTCGGGTGGATCTTTTCCCCGGCAAGCCCGTGGCTCGGCCGGCCTTTGCCGCTCGCCGTTGGTGGACGTGCGGCGGTGAGGACGGCGGCAGGTAAGCCTCCCCGCGTCCCTCTTTTCTTTAGATCTAGGGTTAGGGTTAGGGTTTTACTTTTTCTGTTTCTTTTTGGATCTACTTCTTTTTCCCGATCTAGAAAAGCTTCTAGTGAGGTGTCTGATACCATTGTTAGATGCGTGCCTAGGATCTCTAGATGCATATCTAGTCGGGATCATAATCATCATGAAGAACTTAGTGTTTCTGGTGTGTACTGAGAGCGAGAGCGAGAGAGAGAGAGATAGGAATACCTTCACCCCTAGGGGTGGTAGCAGCAAAGCTGCTGGCCATCTCACGTTCGCGTGGGGAAGTCTGCGCAAGGCAGCGACGCGCAGTGCCGAGTCGAGTCGCCGGCGAGGTGGCGGTGGTGCTTCCCGCCGCTACTGCGCAAGACCTAGATTGGTAGGTGTGTCGGTGGGGCGGCTGGCTACAGCAAACCTCGTGAGCCGAGCCGTGGCCACCACCCTATTTATATAGCGCAGCGCGACAGGGGCCCACCACCCAATGCTAGGGTGGGCGCTCCCGATCAGGACGCGGATCAGGGTCCCGATGGGCCTTTGGGCCCATTGGGGAGGAGATCAATCTAACATTTAACCCTCACATTTAGAAATCACAATCACAGACGATAGCATCATAACCCTGCATGAACTCAGTACTGCTCAAACCAGCATCTGGAAGATATGATTTCTGTCAAAATAGAGGACACAAATAAGTCAAATTAATTTCGCAGCCTCGCGTTGTTAGGTATGGATTATAACCAACTGCATTATCCACTGCTACATCACAAAAACGTCAGAAGCCAAAAAAAAAAACACATCAGAAAGTGGCATTACTGCACAGACGTAGCACCTGCTTAATCTGCTCTGAAAAGCTGAGAGAACCATCAGAGAAAACGTGATGTTCAGAGACCCCATCAATGACAAAGTGAATTCAGCTGTGCAATCACAAGGAAATTAGCCGATCAGATATCACAATCACACACACATAACATCACAAGCAGAGTGCAGAAGACCAACCCGATGATGATTTATGCAGAAACAGAGAATCCAAAGAGATCTCTGCATTATCCAAAACCATGTTACATCGCAAATGTACTAACTCTGACAGAAGCCTAAAAAACCATCAGCAAGAAGCAATTACTGCAGAATCGGAACCACTGCCTAATCAGTAACAAAAACAACAGAAACCCATCAGAAAAAACGCAATCGTTCTGAGAGAATCGAAGGGGAGCAGCCCCCTACGGGACGAAGTTGCACACCGAGCGAAAAATGCCGTCAGACCTGCAGGCGTCGCACACGCAGATATGCCACCGTGGTTGATCCTTCGTCGGCACCGGATAGTACCGGCAGGCCGAGCACTTGAGGTCCTCGTCGTTGGGGTCGGGGTCGGGTCCGGTCCGGGCTGGTCGGCGGGGGGAACTGGATGCCCGAATTGGGCGGCGTACCCTCCGGGCGCCTCACCGAGCTGCCCCACCGGGCGGATGCCGACCGCGGGCTGTTTCTGGAGCTGCAGCACGCTGGCACCGACGGGCGGAGGAGGCTGGTGGTGGGGTCGAGGAGGAGGAATGCCCAGGACGGCCGGTGCGGCGGGGCGCACTGGATGCCCGACTTGGGCCGCGTACCCTCCGGGCGCCTCACCGAGCTGCCCCACCGGGCGGATGGCGACCGCGGGCTGGTTCTGGAGCTGCTGCACGCCGGCACCGACGGGCGGAGGAGGCTGATGGTGGGGTTGAGGAGGAGGGAGGCCCAGGACGACCGGTGCGGCGGTGTGGAGCGTCAACCGGTGAGGCTGATGGTGGGGTTGAGGAGGAGGGAGGCCCAGGGCGTCCTGGTCGGGGTTCCCTGCAGCGAAACCAAGAGACAAGAGCTTGAAAACCTCAAGAACAGGGAAGCAAGCTAAGAAACAACGCGGGCTCAGGTTTTCTCGGGCACACACCTGCTCCTGACCCGGACGCGCCCGAGAAGCGGTTGCCGTCCCATGTCCGCAGCGCCCTCAGCGAACGAGCGAACGACGACACCATGTCCTCGTTCTCGGACACCTCCTTCCCCTTGCCCTTGTCGCGCTTGCGGTCCTGGTCGCCATCTCGTCCCCTTCCCTCGAACGCTCGAGCCGCTGCGGCGGGGGTCGAACTCGTACTCCTCCCCTGCTTCTCCGATCCGAAGACTTCCTCTTCTTGTCAAGACCCGAGACTACGCGGTGGTGTTCAAGCACGAGAACGAGAAGGAATGGGGGAGAGGCGCTGCGATGACGACGAGGTAGACGAGGTTTTATAGAAGGCCAGCACCGGGCATGGCTCGCCGTTTTGCGGCTTGGCGGTTGGCGCTGCGGCGACTCCAGATTCCAGAAGCCAAATCGGATTTGGGGAGTCTCGGATTTGGGGGAAGGAAGGAGGAGATGACCACACAGAAAGCTGGGCCGCGCGAAACATTTGATGGGCCACAACCACAAGGGAGCCCGTCAAGCAACTTATTTGTTGCTTATTTATTCATGGCCTTTTCTCATTGTTAAGGCTTTAGTTTTGAGCCTACTAGCCTAACACAAATTTTCATATGACTTTTTTTTTCTTGAATTAGTATTTTATAAACATGTAGGTCCCCTTTCAAGAATATTTTCAGAATTAACCCACAGCTCATTAACGGCGTATCTTGCTCTATGGTATAATGGCTTGGCATCAATTCCATCATTGCCACTAACACACGACCTCGGTATTGATCACAGCAATTTTGGCGCTGAGATGCGGATTGATATCCTAAATTGGTTCGAATTCTAGAACTAAAATGTTTAACCTAGCAGGAAAAACTCAACATGATCATCACAAAAAATATTTTCATGTAATTACTTGTAAAGCAATATATATTCTTGGGAAATGTTTAATATATTCACACGGATTTAATAAAAAAACTCACATTAAACAATGGAATTCCGACTAAATGAAAAGAAACATGAGAATATCCACATTCAAAACTGGTTGGTTCTAGGGTTTTAGAAATAAGATATTCCATGGTCATCTTGCCATACAAACTTCAATGAGAACGTATCCAATGCTATAAGCCCTTTACGATGTTACCATGCTAGAAAATCTGGTAGCACCTCAACTGATGCATGAAAAGTTCATCTAAAAATGCCGATGGGTACAGCATGCAATCCTTTATCATCATGTTAAGTTTGAGACTGAACAAAAATTTGTGTAAGTATAAATAAAAAAGAGAAACCAACACTTGAATAGTTACGGTTACGCGTGCACTGTTCATGTCTGATCAGCAACCCACAAGTGTTCATAACCTGATTTCTCCTTTTCAATTCACCTTGCGCAAGTTTTATTCAATCTCAAATTTTATGTCATGGTGGATGTTTGCACTATCCGTACATATTTTTAGATGAGTTTTTAGTGAACCTGATGTATTCCTCACATGAGGTTGTGAGCTTCATGTTGGTGTGCTACGTAGGTATGGCTATATAACCACTATCCCCAAAGTTTAAGTGGCAGATGCTAACGAATGTGATACACTGATACGTACAGAGTACAGCGAAGCAGCCGCTTGCATTGGATGCTCATACTCCATCCAAGAACAAGGATATCTGCCAAAGATATTCAGAAAAGAAGCTGAGTTGAGGAACGCACAAGAAGTTGCTGTCTTAATTCATGTATGCGCAAAGAAGATTGTAAAAGATACTCAGTATGCTTAATTCATGTATGTTCGTATAAATAATGGACAAATTCCTGAAGAACATTCCTTTCGATCTATTAGTTTTTCATAATTTCAATTGAAAAGCCTCTGTCAAATCCCTTCCTGGCAACACACGCACTGGTTCTCGAATCTTGAGAGGGCCAATAATTCTTAAAATAGTTCTTGAATCTTGAGAGGGCCTACATGTTTAGAAAATATTCAAGAAAAAAAGGCATACTGAATGTATTTGTGTCGGGCTAGTGCGCTCAAAACTAAGAAGACCCTGACTGTGAGAGAAGGCCATGTTGCTAAACGGGCTGGCCCATCGGTCAAACACGTTTCGCTTGGCCAGCTTCCCCCCAAATCGGTTTCCCTTGCACGCAGCGCCAAGCCGCAAACGGCAATCCCCGGCCTTCTATAAAGCCTCGTCGTCTACCTCGTCTCGCAGCGGCGCCTCTCCCCCCTCCCCATTCCTTCTCGTTCTCGCCCTTTCTCGAACAGTTGTGCCTGCCGTTCGTCTCAAGCAGAGGAAGTCTTGGGAGAAGGTGTTCGCGCCCCTTCGGCTCGATCCCTCGGTGAGAGGATCAGAGTCCCGAGGGTGGCGTGATGGGCGACCGGGACGGGGACCGGGACCGCAAGCGCAAGGGCAAGATGCCCGCGTACGAGGACGATCCCAATCCCTACAAGAGGGCGAGGTTGTTTGCGGGGCGACGCGGTGGCGGGGACGGCAGCAGCAGTTCAGCGGGGGCGCCCGGGGCATGGCGCATCCCACGAGCAGGAGCAGGTGCGTGCCCGAGAAAACCCGATCGAGCCCGCCTTGTTTCATGCTTCCCTGTTCTTGCGGTTTTGAAGCTATCTTGTCTCTTGGTTCCGCTGCAGGGAACCCCGGCCAGGACGCCCCGGGCTCCGCACCGGTCGTCAACCTGCCGCACGGCCACCAGCAACCCGGAGGGAGCAGCTTCCGTGACGGCCACGGCTTTCAGTTGCAGGCGCCGGCCTCGGAGAACTTGCCGCCAACCGCTCCTCGGCAACTTCCCCCTCCTCAATTGCCCGTGCAGCAACTGCACCAGCAGTACCAGGCGATGCAAGCCACCAACCGCCGCCTGATGGGACAGCAGCATGGCGGTGCGCTCGGCGGGAGCAGCTTCAACTTCAATCACGGCCACGGCCTTCAGTTGCAGGCGCCGGCCTCGGGGGACTTGCCGCTTCAGCTTCAGCCCAGGGGCGATGCCTGCGTGTGCCCAGTGTGCCAGAACTCGCGTGATCTCCCTTGCAGTAGGTGCCTGCTGGAGCGGGATCCTCGGCAACTTCACCGTCCTCAACTGGCCGTGCAGCAACTGCTCCAGCAGTTCGAGGCGATGCGAGCCACCAACCGCCCGACGGGGCAGCAGCATGGCGGTGCGCTCGGCGGGAGCAGCTTCGGCTTCAACCACGGTCACGGCGTTCATCAGTTGCAGGCGCTGGCCTTGCGGAGCTTGCTGCTTGTGCTTCAGTCCAGGGGTTCTCTTCAACAAGCCCCTCAATACCAGCAAATCCGAGGTGGGTGCCCAAGAAACTCGACGCGCGCCTTGTTCTTGCTCCCCTCTCCTTGCGCCGTTCTGAATTTCTCGTTCGTTTCTTGGTTTGCTGCAGAGAACTCCCGCCAGCTGGTGTTTTGGCTGCGGCGTCAAGTACAGCTGGATCGGTTGTATCTAGAGGCTATGCGGCAACAGCTCCAGAACTGGCGTCCCGTCCACCAGCAGCCACCGCAGGCGCCCATCCCCGAGGTTGGAAAATGCCCGATTTGCGATTGCGATGGCGTGGGGCTGGTGTCGTATCACCCGTGGCGGCATGTCTGCCCGTGCGATCCCTGCAACTTCGCCTACCGCTGCGAGGTGTGCGAACCTGAGCAGGCGACCGTCCCGGCGACCTCAGGCCCTCCTCCTCCTCCTCAACCCCACCATCAGCATCCCCCTCGGCCTCAACAGCACCCGCAACCTCCTCCGCCCGTCGGTGCCGGCGCGCAGCAGCTCCAGAACCAGCCCGCGGTGGGACAGCTCGGTGAGGCGCCCGGAGGGTACGCGGCCCAAGTCGGGCATCCAGTGGCCCCCGCCGAATCCGCCCCCTGCTGGGGCTGCGGTCTGTTTCTGGCGCCGGTGAACCCTCAACCATCGAGGCATGTCTGCCTGTGCTATGCCTGCCGCTATGTCTTCCGCATCACGTGTAGTACGTGCGCCGGCTACATTATTTAGGGCCCTTCGATTCTGTGAGAACGATCGCGTCTTCTCTGATGGGTTTATGCAGTTTTTGGATCTGATTAGGCAGTGGTTACATTTCTGGATTATTGGCTCTTTCTGATGGTTTTTAGGCTTCTCTGTCAGAGTTAGCATTTTTGCGATGTAATGGTGTTTTGGATAATGCAGGGATTAGGTGATTTTGATCCATGCAATTGTCTCTTTCGATTCATTGTTTTCGCATAAATCATCACCGGCCAATGCTGGTCTGAAAAGTGTCGTTTACTACACTCTGCCTGTGATGCTGTACATGTGTGTGATTATGATCTCCGATCAGCTAATTTTTTTGTGATTGCATAGCTGAATTCACTTGTCACTGATGATTCTCTGAACATTGTGTTTTCTCCGATGGTAACTCTGATCTTTTCAGAACAGATTAAGCAGTTGCTACATCTGTGCAGTTATGCCAGTTTCTGATGTGTTTTTTTTGGCTTCTAACAGAGTTTTTAGAGTTCCGCTTTAAACAGAGTTATAAGACGTTTTGTAATGTAGCAGTGGATAATGCTATTGGTTTTAATCCATACAACTAATAATGCAATGCTGTGAGATTAATCGACTCATTTGTGTCCTCTATTTTGGCAGCAATCATATCTTCCAGATGCTGGTTGGAGGAGTACTGGTTCATGCAGGGTCTTGATGCTATTGTATCTGTGATTGTGATTTCTGAATGTGCGGGTTAACTTCCTGCAAGCTTTTGATGCTATATGTGGGTGATTGTGATTTCTGAATGCAGGGGGTTAAATTCCCTTTGATTGTACTGCACATGCTGTTCAGTTATCTTACTGTCTGTTTTGCTACTGAATAGAGCACACTGATGCTATTAGTAATTTTGGGGTACTGTAACAGCATGACTGCATAAGTGATATTTTTATTGTCTGGCAGTTCAATGGTTTGAGAAGGAAACATTGGAAAAGAGAAACATAATTACCATAATAGCAATTTTATGTCAGTGTGTTTGTATTTGGCTGTGGTTGATGCTCTGATGGTTCACTGAGCTTTTCAGGACTTCGGACAGGACTTTAGCATTTCTCTGATGGTTCACCATTTTCACATAAATCATCATTGGCCAATGCTAGTATCAAAAGTATCGTTTACTGCACTCTGTCTGTGATGCTATATGTGTGTGTGTGTGTGATTGTGAATTTGTGATATCTGATCAGCAAATTTTCTTGTGACTGAGTTCACAAACTGTCAGGCTGTCACTGAAAAGAGAAGCACAATTATGATATTTGTTACTCCCTCCATCCCAAATTACTATTCGTTTTGGTTTTTTTAATACATACTTTTTGATATGCACCTAGATATAGTAAAAGTGATGTATCTAGAAAAACCAAAATGAATAGTAATTTGGGATGGAGGGAGTACAATAAATATGTCACTGGAACAACTGATATTCGTTTCTATTCCTGAAGGTGAGTTTTGGGCGTTTTGAATTGGAGGTGAAGTCTCATATTCTCATCTCATGTCCCCTCAACGTTGTTTCGAAGCTGCAAGGCGGTGGCTGTGGACTGTGGTGCCACAGCAGCTCCTGCTCATCAGCGTGCACTAACAAATTGTGATGCTGCGAGATTAGTTGACTCATCTGTGCCCTCTTTTTTGACATAAATCATATCTTTTTTCTTTTTCTTTTTTGATAAAATCACAGAAATCATATCTTACAGATGTGTTTGACTGTGATTTCTGAATGCCGAGGGTTTTTTCCCCCTTCGATTGCACTGCATATGGTTTCCAGTTATAGCATTGTCTTTCTCCACTGAATAAGAGGGATAATTTCCTTTGGTTGTACTGCATATGGTTTCCAACTTATAACATTGTCTGTTTTTCCACTGAAAAGAGGAGCACAGTGGTAACAATGTCTAAAAAAGAGGAGCACACTGATGTTAATTGTCACTTTGTGATACTGCAACAGCACAAGTGATATTTTGGCTGTTTGGCAGTTCGATCGTTTGAGAAGACAGACTCTGAGAAAAGAGAAACACAATTGTTTTCAGAGTTACAGGGATGATAAGAGAAACGCAATTATCATCATGGCAATTTTATGTCAGTGTAATAGTACTTGGCTGCGGTTGGTTGCCTCGAGGTGAAAGCGTACGTTCGTACACAGGCCGGCCGATCACAAATTCCTGATGAAATTTCGCCCTTTTCAGTGAAACGTTTCGACCTTTTCAGTGAAACGTTTTCGATCAGAAAGAGCCCAGCTCCAGCTCCTCATCGGCGGATGTGCATTGCGCTCCTCCCAATCCCAACTCCTAGCTGGTCCCTCGGGGTGCGCGCTCGCCGGACGGCATGCGCCGCCGTTCCCTGGCATCGTTGCCTTCCCCGGCGGCCACTCCATGATCTGAGCTTATCATAGAATGCTGCAAGATTCGCTTGTTCTGAATATACGCCATAATAAGCAACTGCATGAATATCCCAAACATACCCTTTTATTATTCTTGTGGGCAAACTTTTTAATTTTTTCCACTAATAATATAAAAAAAGAGCACATAGGACGCCAACTGGATGATTACTGGAATCGCTCGCAGCGAAGCGCCAAGCCGCCAACAGCCAAACCGTAAACGGCATGCCCAGCGCCGGCCTTGTATATAGCCTCGTCTCGCAACGTCGGGCCGGTGCCTCTCCCCATTCCCATCCCTTCCGCACGGGCGCTTGCCAGAACCAGCGCCGCCTCGTCGAGAAGCAGGCGAGGTGTTCGACCCATTGCTCGGGCCCCGCCGGCTCGGTCGTTCGGCAAGAGGCGCTCGCGGGCAGCCGGGATGGGCGATCGCAAGGGCAAGCGGAAGGGGCACGAGATCAACGGGTCGGCGCACGAAAGCACCGTGAGCGCGGCGGCGAGGGCGTATGGCGGCGGCGAGGACGGCGGCGGCTCCGAGGGCGCGTCCGGGGCCCAGCCAATCCAAGGTGAGTGCCCATGAAACTCGACGCGCGCCTTGATCTCGCTTCTCTATTCCTGCGCGGTTTTGGAGCTCTGGCTCATCCTCGTCTTGGTTTGCTTGATGCAGACAACCCCGGGCAGAACGCCCCGCGCTCCGCACCGGTCGCCGACGAGCCGCGCGGCCGCCCGACGGGACGGCAGCCCGGCGTCGGGATAGGAGGCAGCACTCCCCGTCCCCGTCGCGACCTCCAGCTCCAGGGGCGAGCGCAGGGCTCGGGAAACAGGCCGCCTACGCCCATGGTGTGCCCGGACTGCCACCACTCCGTCTTCTCCAACAACACCATCTGCGTGCACTGCGCCTGCGAGGCCGCCCGGAAGGTCATGGTGGGCCCGCGTCCACCCACTCCACCTCTTCAACGCCAGCAACGTCCTCCTCACGGCCTTCAGGGGCGATGGTCGCCGGCGAACCTGGAGTTCGTCGCCGACCGCCCGACGGGACAGCAGCGCGGCGGGCCGCCCGGAGGACCGCCCGCGATCGAGAACTCACGTCCCGGCCTTCTGGGGCCGCCGCAGGAAAATCCAGTGCCCCGCGCCAGCGAGTCCCTCTCCACGCGGCGGCGGGGAACCCTCGAGAAGCAGCCCAAGCCCATCACCAAGACCAAGACGTACGTGTGCCCGGCGTGCCATGTCAATATCTGCAGCTCCAACCGCGTCGTATGCCAGCCCTGCGCCACCGCGTGGGCGGCCGTCCCGGCGACCTCGCGCCCTCCTGAACCCCACGATCAGCGCCCCCCTCGGCCACAACAACAACAGCAACCTCCTCCGCCCGTCGATGCCAGCGCGCAGAAGCAGCAGCAGCAGCAGCAGCTCCAGCAAATGGCGGAACTAGCCGCCGACATCTGGCCGGTGGGGGAGCGCGGAGGTGGGTCCGCCGCCCAACTCGGGCATCCCGGCCTCCAGCGGGCACCGCAGGAACATCAGGTGCCCCGCGCCGACAAGCCCGTCGGATTCCACTACAACCCCGTCGTGCTCGGCCCCGGCCCCGACCCCGAGGACGGCTGGTGCCCGTCTTGCCGTTTCTATCCGGCGCGGACGGTGCTTCAACCACAGCGGCATGACTGCGTGTGCTATACTTGCCTCTACGTCGACCGCATGGTGTGCCCGGTGTGCGCCTCCGCGTAGGCGGTCGGCTGGCAAGGTGGCTGCTACAGTTCTTCAAAACCCGCTCGTCGGAAAGCCCCTTCGACTCTGTGGGAACTATTGCTTTTTCTCTGATGGGTTTCTGAACATTGAACAGTCATTACGTCTGTTTGTGAAGTAATTGACCCTTTCTGATGGTGTTTTTAGGCTCCTGTCAGAGTTAGTTAGGTGATTTTGATACATGTATAATCTTTTCATGTGGATTATCTGATTTCACATCAGCCATCATCGGGCAATGCTGATCTGAAAAGTATCGTTTATTGCAGTCTGTACTGACTTCTGATTGTTTAATTTCCTTGTGATTGTATAGCTGAATTCACTCCTTGTCACTGAAAACGGAAGCAAATTGTGATGCTTGCCACGCTCTGTCACTGGAATCTGGAACTGCACAGCTGATATCTCTTCACAGATTAAGCAGTCATTATATTTGTTCAGTAATTGACTCTTCCTGATGGTCTTTTATAGGCTTCTATCAGAGTTAGTACGTTTTTGATGTAGTCACATTTTGAAAAATGCAGGGGTTAAGTGATTTTGTTACGTGTAATTGGCTTGTTTGGATCCTCTATTTTCAAACAAATCATCATCCGCCAATGCTGGTTTTCTGCACTTTTGTGTGAATGTGATTTCGGATTGGCTATAATTTCCCTTTGTGATTGCATAGGTGAATTCACTTCCTGACACTGAAAAGAGAAGCACAGTTGTGATATTACCCATGTTATGTCTCTGCAACTGCGCAGCTGATATGCAACTGGTATTTGTTTCGTTACCTGAAATGTGATTTTGGTTCTTTTGAATTGGAGCTCAGGAGGTTCTGTACTCTCATCTCATGTCCCCTCTCTGACTGAATTTAGGAAAGGAAATGTATGTTCGTATACAAATCTCGGCTTCGAATTCCTGAACATTTTTTTCTCTTTATGGAACTAATTCAACTGACAAGCCTCCTACAGTAGTCTTCCTCAATCCTTCTCATCCAGATGCTAGTTGCATTCCTATCAGTGTCACTCATCCGAACGTCCTGACGCCTCCTGCTTGGCGCAAGATTACTGCTAGGTGGTGGCGTGGTGCCACAGCAGCTCCTGGTCATTAGCACGCACTCAGTCCCGGATGCCCTTCGCTGCTGTTCCTTCTTTGTTAGGAACATCAAGTCTGAAGAAGTGCAGTTTCAGTAAGTTCAGAGAAGCCTGTTTTCGGATTGTGAACAGAACTTAGTTGCCTTTTTTTTATAACAACTTAGTTGACTTTTAAAGTAAAACTCTGTCCCTTCTGTGCACATTCTAAAGTTCCCTCAGGGCTGAGGCCCTTCGAGTGTATCAAGAGAATAGTCTTTTCTCTAATAGACACACCAATAGTTCTCTGATAAGCATTGAGCAAACTTGTTGAATGCTTCTATAGTTACCATCCGTGTCACTGAAAATTGGGTGTGTTTCCTTCCCACATGTTGCATGTGTTGAGTATAATGCTGAACCTGAATGTGAAATGGAAGTTACCCCTTTGTGTGTGATGCTGAGCCTGAAAGTGAAACAAGGTTAATGCAAACTGCAAATCCTTTCCCTGCAGTTACTTATCAAGATACACATTATTACTGTACTCAAACAGTATCGGTCTGTCAGATGGTCCTCAAGTGCGTGTCTCGTTGTCTTCAGACAAGAAACGTATGTTTTTTTTTTGAAAGATCATCAGACAAGAAACTTTTGTGTTAAAAACCAATCGCTGAAGAAATCAGACAGGTTCAGATTTGAAAATGAGAGTGCAAGCCTACAGAAAACTAAGAATACAATGACTGGATAATGTACAGAAAAGGTTTCATTTGCATATAAACCATAACTAATTGTGAATGTCACTGGAATAAGAAAAAATACTTTCCTTGTCATACATAGAATTTCAAGATCACCACAAAAGGACCGGACTAACAGAAAAAGTCCAGATGGCCTAGCATACTATTTCGTACTAAGGATTATACAACATACCACTGCATATGACTACTAGAATCAGTACTTATAGTTACTAATTGATTCCCATTCACCACTAGCTTTCCCATAAGCACATGTCTAGTATTAAGGGATTAGAACATTCCTCCAAGAAATTTCCTCAGAAGCACATGGCCAACTCGTCTTGCATACAGCCATCCTCATCACAAGCGCACAACTCCTTCAAAACCGCAGGGCAAGTCTTAGCCACAAGCTCAAGTAAGTCCTCGTCGTCGTTTGCCATGACTGCTTGGAGTACAGGAGGATCTTCAAGGAACTCAATGCAAGCGTCCCTGAGCAAACGGCAGTGGTGTTGTACAGCAAGTCTCAGCATCTTTGCAATCGTGTCCTCGTTTATATCCGTGCACAACAGTTTCTCCTCGCAGATCAGCTTGAGATCCTGCATGCCGAACCTGTCCGCCGCTACCAGCAGGTGCTCAGCCATCATAGGCTCTTCTGCCCCAGTCATCTCCGGCAACGAATCTGTGTATACGAAGTGTAGCAGGCTCTCGAACACCTGAGGAAGCATATCATCGATCCGTATGCACTCTCCTGCCACTCTCGTCACGCTATTGAGCTCCGCCTCAAAGACCGGCGACCTTGCCGCAAGAACACTCCTGTGGGCGCTGAACACCTCGTCGCCGACTTGGAACATGACGTCGGCGTCCGAGAAGTCATGCTGCGGCGTTGCCCTGTCCACGAAGACTTCCCACAAGATAGCGAAGCAGCCGTTAAGGAGATGCCCTGACGTCTCCAAAAACTTCTTCCGGATGAAAAGATCGCAACCGTGGGTGGCGCCGACTTCAGAGCACTCCCTTAATTCCGTGTACACGGAGTGACCTGGCACTGGTTCTTCCGCGGCCAGGTCAAGCAGGGTGAACCTAGACCATACCTTGACGGGCTCGGAGACTCTGCTGTCAAGGGCGACGAAGATTGATATGTAATCTTCGCAGGAGGAGGAGACGCCATTGGGGTAGTAGTGGATGCGCCAGGAGCAACCTCCAGCTTTGAAGGGGGGAGATGTGATCCGCTGGCCATTGGGGTGCAGCTGCTTTATTTGCCAGTAGTGATCGAGGTCGAGAAGGTAGCTGGTCATCACCGCGTCCCCGACGTTGGCGGAGGTGAAATCCGGCGCCGGCATGGCGGCGAGGGATTTGAGTTTTCACAAGATTCGACGGAAATCACAGATCGCCCACGAGTTCTGAGCTCTGACACTAGAGTCAGGCGTTTGGGGATGGTATGTGGAGCAAAACCGGGGCGGGCCCAAACCTTCTATACAGCGCCGGGCCTTCTTGGAATCTTGGATAGTCGGGTACTGATCGAAGTCGGCTCGGAGGAGACTCGGAGTCGGCGGAGTACTCCGAGTCCACTGCTCGGAGACGTCCAGCAACGTCCTCCTCACGGCCTTCAGGGGCGATGGTCGCCGGCATACCTGCGTTGGTCGTCAACCGCCCGATGGGACAACAGCAAGGCGGGGCGCCCGGAGGACCGCCCGCGATCGAGAACTCGCGTCCCGGCCTTCTGGGGCCGCCGCAGGCGCATCCAGTGCCCCACGCCGGCGAGCCCCTCTCCACGCGGCGGTGGGGAACACTCGTGAAGCAGCCAGTGCCCATCCCCGCGAGCCGCAGGTGCCCGGCGTGCAGTGTCAACATCTGCAGCTTCAACGACGCCGTGGGCCAGCCCTGCGCCACCGCGCAGGCGGCGGTCCAGGCGACCTCGCGCCCTCCCCAACCCCACGATCAGCGCCCCCCTCGGCCTCAACAACACCAGAAACTTCCTCCGCCCGTCGGTGCCGGCGCGCACCAGCAGCAGTAGCTCCGGCACATGGGCAACGGCCGGGTGTGGAGGCTGCAAGAGCGCCGACCCTGGTGCCGTGGCAACTCCTGTTCTCGGGCTCATGCCGATCGGGGCACCCGGACGGATAGGATCAAGTCTGAAGAAGTGCGATTTCTGAAGAAGTTCAGTTCCTGTAACGTTCAGAGAAGCGCCAAGACGAAGTAGCCGTTCCTGTGAACTTTTTGCCCTTTGCGCATTGTGTGCAGGAACGCTTCTGAAGAACCCGTTCATCATGCATCCGATGGCTACCATTTAATCCCGTTCCCCATTGCACCTGATACTGTTCTTTTGGTGGTTTTAGGCCTGTTTTCCTATTGAGTAGACTTTTAAAGTAAAACTCATTACTAAGCCTTCAAGGGTCCACATCGGTTCAGGCAGCATCTTGTGTGTTCTTCAGTTTCTGAATTTCTTTGTTGTTCTTGAATGGAGTACGGGGCATCTGATGCAAGCGGCTGCGTCACTGTGCATATCACAACCGTTACCAGCTACCATTTGGTTAGCTCAAATGTAACATAATCTAATTACAAAAAGGTAACGAATCCCATTACATATGTTTGGTTATGGTGGTTTGTAATCAATTGACACTGTAATCGAATTCCTTATTTAAATAATATCTATTACCCCTCCTCCTCCACCGTAATCAGATACAACGCCCACAACGCAATCTAATTACGTTACCATAGTGCAACCAAACAAAGAGGGTAATCATCTATTCCGCCGTCAAATATACTGTAATCTGATTCCTTTTACGTTTACATTACCTTAGCACAAACCAAATACTATTTAACTTCAGGGACAATGGCTATTTGCATTGAGCTTTGATTGCAAACTTATACTAATGCAGTTGCAATTTTGTTGCCAATTTTCAGCAAAAAGTACAAATATACTAGCAGCTGAACTTTTACCATGAATAGCATGCATAGAAATGTTAAGATTTGGTACGTTTTCAGTAGTGGCCTAGTCGGTTGATCATTTTCAGTCTATAAAGCATCCTCCACATTTTCGACAAGAATCACAGAGAAAATCCGCTTGCCTATTTTATCATGGATTAGAATTAGCTAAACAATCTCTGAGTAAATTCCTTGTGGCCCATAAGTCAGCTGTAGCTCCTCCGCATTTGGCCCAGGTCTCCCATTCCCCAAATCCGGTTTCGCTTCTGGAAGCACACGCCGTTCCATTTATCAAAAAAAAAAATTATCAAAAAAAAAGCACACGCCGTTCCAACCGCCACGCCGCAACGGCAAGCCCAGAGAGCCTTCTATATATCCTCGTCTTCCTCGTTGCAGCGCCTCTCTACCCCCTTGAACTCCTTCTCGCCCTCCCGCTTCCTTACCGTGCTTCCTTGAGCACAGCGCAACCGCCTCGGCGAGAGAAGCAAAGGAGGCGCTCGACCGATTCTTCTGCCCCGCCCCCGTCGGCTCCGTCGTTCGGCAAGAGGCGCGTTCGCGGAGCCGGGATGGAAGATCGCAAGGGCAAGGGTACCATGGAGTACAAGAACAACGATTGGGATCGGCCGCCCGAAAGTGCCCGGAGGACGGAGATTAGGGAGGTGGCGTGGGTGCCGGCGCCATATGGCCGCGAGGACGGCAGCAACCGCTCCGCGGGCGCGTTCGGGGCCCTGCAAATCCGAGGTGCGTGGGTGCCCAAGAAAATCGACGCGCGCAGCGCCTTGTTCTTGCTCCCCCTCTTCTTCTTGCGCGCGCCGTTCTGAATTTCTCGTTCGTTTCTTGGTTCGCTGCAGAGAACCCCGGCCAGAACGCCCCGCGCTCCGCCCCGGTCGCCAACGAGCCGCGGGGCCGCCCGACGGGGCAGCAGCCCGGCGTCGTTCTCGGAGCCGGAGGGAGCATTCCCGGTCACGGCCTCCAGCTCCAGGGGCAAGCGCCGCGGGGCTCCGGAATCAGGCCGCCTCCGCCCATGGTGTGCCCGGTGTGCCGCTACTCCTTCTTCTTCGACAACACCATCTGCGTGTACTGCGCCTGCGCTGCGGCCGCCGCCGCCGCCGAGAACGCCTCGACGGGACACCAGGGCGGCGAGGCGCCCGCCTTCCAGAACTTGAGTCCCGGCCTTCAGCGGCCGCCGCAGGCGCACTGGGCCCCCCTCCCCGTCCCCGACGACCGAAGGTGCCCGGCTTGCTGTTTCTTTCCGGGGCGGATTGCGGATCGGCCGTGGCGGCATGTCTGCCGGTGCGATGTCTGCCGCTTCTTCTTCGCCAGGGTGTGCCTGGTATGCGTCTTTCAGCACGCGGCCGTCGTCCCAGAGAGGACGGGCCTTCCTCCTCAACCTCACCACCAGCACCCCCTCGGCCTCAACAACACCCGCAACCTCCTCCACCCGTCGGTGCCGGCGTGTAGCAGCAGCAGCAGCTCTGGCACATGGCAGAACAAGCTGCCGCCAGCCGCCCGTCGGAGAGCGCGGTGGGGCGCCCGGAGGGTCCGCCGTCGCTCAACGCGGGCATCACGGCCTTCGGCCACCACAGCAGGCGCGTCCAGTGCTCCCCGCCGACCAGCCCGCGGGAGTCCATTGCCAAGCCCGTGCACGAGGACGGCCGGTGCCCGACTTGCCTCTACACACGGGCGCCGACGGTGTTCCAGCCACGGACGCATGTCTGCGTGTGCGATACCTGCATCAACGTCGACGCCGTCGTGTGCCCGGTGTGCGCCAACTTCTAGGCCGGCTCATCGCAAAGGCCCCTTCGATTCTGTGTGAACGATTGCGTCATCCCTGATGGGTTCCTCTGCTCTTTTTTTTGGAACAGTAAGCAGTCATTACGTTTGTGCAGTAATCGCCTCTGTCTGATCGGTGTTTTTTAAGGCGTCTGTCAGAGTTTGTAAGTCTGCGATGTAGTAGTAGCTTTTTGGATAATGCAGCAGTTAGGCGATTACGGTACATGTAATTCAGTAATTTTCTCGTTTGGATTCTCTGTTTTCACAAAGATCATCACCGGCCAATGCTGGTCTGAAAAGTATCGCTTACTGAGTCTACTGTCTGACTGTGATTCCAGAATTGGTTAATTTCCCTTTGATTGCATAGCTGAATTCACTTCTTGCCGCTGAAAAGAGAAGCAAATTGTGATGCTTGCCATGCTGTCGGTGGAACTGCACAGCTGATAGCCTGATATGTAAGTATGTAACTGATATTTGTTTTGTTGCCTGAACCTGAAGGTGTCAGAGGAAATGTATGTTTAGAACTTCTGATCTCGAAATCGTGAAGAATTTCCCTCCTCATAAGCGAAATTCAACTGACAAGCCTCGTCGAGTAGAAGCGATCGCACACCCCCGCCTCTGCGGCGCCTAGCTCAGTAGCTCGGCGAGGGGCTCACGATGCCGTGCCACGTGTTGCCGGCTCGCCTGAGATACGGCAGAAGCTCGCGTTCGAGGCGTGCGCTAGCTGCGACATCAACTGGAGGACATGTGGAGACACGGCGCGACACGGGACGAGCCCGTCGAGAACGCCGCGGCGTGCTCTGAGGCGGCCGGCGCGCGGCGACCGCGGACGGCGTGGGTGACCCGCGCGGACTTGGACGAGCGAGGAAAGGTGGGAAGGGAAGGGCCCCTTTTGCGATTGCGCTCATCGATCTCGGCCGGTCAAGTCCGATCCAATGGTCAATACAGAACCTAGGGGTGGACGTTACGGTATTTGATTTACCGTCCACCCCTGGGTGCTCCGCCGCCCACCAGGCGCCGCCATCGTCGACGGCAAGTCGGCAACCCCGCCGTCGTGAGCTCCGCCACGTGATGAAGCGCAGAGGCATGTGGCCCGCGATGCCGCCGATCTACTTCCGCCGGCATGGCCTCGTGCTCCTAGCACGGCTTCTCCGGCCCGGACGGTGGAGTGATCCGACGGCTTCTCCAGGCGTCCGTGGCGAGAAGGTCCATCATCATCAGAGCGCGCTGCACCTCACCATCGGCGTCGAACCGCGCCATCCCGACGGCGTCCACCTCACAGACGAACTCTATTGGCCGCGCTGTCTGTGTCTCCCAGGAGATCCGGAACACGTCATGCACCAGCCTGGGCCCTGGGGGCCTCTCACCGAGGTGCTTTCCCTCGACCTCCTCCACTTCTTTGACGCGGGTGGATCCCGCCGAGGTGTCGCGACGCTCGAGTCCGATCCGACGGTGGGGAGGGGCCCAGGGGTGGGACCCTGGGGTCTCGGCTTCGGCTCCCCGGCGCGCTCGCCTCGCTGCGCTGGCGATCCCACCGGCGACAGAAGACGCCTTTGTGGCCTTCGCCGATAGCTTCCCGACACTTTTTTTGGGTGTTCTGCTGCACAGGATCTCGGATGCGCTCGCCGCCGGTTTGTGTTCCCGTGGACGTCGGCTCGGCCTTGTGTCGCGCCTTGTTTTGTGCTGCTGTACACCGAACTGGCGCGCGCGTCGGGCGCAAGGCGCCGCGCACGTCGTGCTCCTTTATTCTTGCCGCAGCAGGACAAGCTAGCGCCGCCCACGCCCTCCGTTCTCCAAGCTGTGGTTTAGCACACGCACTTTGGTAGTGTGTGGCCCAACAATTCCAATGGAGATGGCGCCCATGATCCTTCTTTGTCAGGAACATCAAGTCTGGTTTCTGAAGAAGTGCATTTAGAATTGAAGTTACAACAAGTTCAGAGAAGCGCCAAGACGAATTCGCATTTCTGTGAACTTCTTGTTGCCAACTCCAGTCGTGCGCAGGAACCCCTTTTCAATAACCATCCATCATGCATCCGACGGCTACCATTTAATTTCCTTTCCAATAGCACCTAATACTGTCCTTTTGGTGGCTTAAGACTGTTTTCGTATTGTAAACAGCAGTTAAAGCTCTGTATTAAGCATAAAAAGCTATCGATGGGATCTGCTCCGGTATCGGTTCAGAATTCTCTCTCAATCCAAGTATCGAACACCAGATTGGTGCAGGTAGCAACTTATTGCGTGCTCTTTAGTTTATCTGAATTTCTTTGTAATTGTCAGATATCCTTGTTCTTGACATTCTTGACATATAACAACGAACCTCGACGTAGCAATCGGGCCCGTCGGCCTGTCAACCGATTGGATGTGTGATTGGGCTGTGGTTGCTGAATATGATTTCAATTGGTGTTTTATAGGTCCTTTTCATTAACACATGAGGCAGTCTTTCAAAAAAAGAAAAACACACACAAAAGGCACCTTGAGCCCCATCTATCCCACCGCTGCTGTAGCTTGTACATACTGCCCTGGAGGGCTGGAGCTGGAGGAAAAGATCCCACACCAGCACCGCCCTTTCCTCCAAGGCCGCCGCACCCGCACGGAACCTACGACGGCGCACACCTCACGGGCGGAGGACTTGCCAGCCCCTCCGCCTCAACGCCATTCAGAGGCGTGCCAAAGGGGCGAGATCAACATATTGGCGTGATGGCACTTCATTTGCAATTGCGCATGGGTAAGTTATAAAGCTCCCCTTCGAAAGGCAAAATTTGCTATGCATATTAATGCTACCTATATGTACTAACATACTTAACAGGTTAGTTTGATAGAGCTAAACTTCCTACGGCGCGCATGCACAACTCACAAAATACACGTGGAGAACATAAAAAAAAGGAAACAGGATGAAGCAGGATACAACATCGCAAGGAATTGCACAAATCTGAAATGTCCTAAGCTGTTCGAATCAGGACGAAGCAAACCACTGGAAACACATTCTCTGGTCAATACCTGTTTTGTGATCACAAGAATAGGAACCCGTAAATGGAACAGATTTCGGCTGAGATTAATGTGGAATTCTGGAAACGTGTAACAAGACTAGTGTTTACCTCAATGAGTCGTGCATCCAACATAAGAATTGGGTCAGCATCAGTCATCATCCTCATCCTCCTGGTTATAACCGTGGTTGATCTTTTGAGCCCGGTACATGTCCGCGACCTGCAAAATTTGGATACGGTCAGTATCGAGACACTATAAAACATCGAACCGTTGAAAATAACATGCAACGGAAAACTTACTTGCTCAGATGTGGTCGCCTGTTCTGGGCTTTTATCATCACGTAATCGCAACAAACGAGGAAATCTTAAGGAGATACCCTAGTTCAATCAATTTAACTTTTAGTCTTCCCATGTATCACGATCTAGAAAGGGAGGAATGACAATGCCAAAAGGAAAAATACCAACCTTGTTTGGATCAACTATACCGTTAGCAGCACGATGCACAGGACTTATGCTCAGATCTGCAGCTTTAACCTCCCACACCTGAGAAAAAGCCAGAAAATTAAATCGACCGGCTTGACCCCTTCCATTGTGATTGCAACCAACCAATCTTCAGGACTCACATGAAAGGCGTATATAACAGCAACCATTCAAGGGCTACTTTTAAATGAGCAGAAATCAGATGGGTTCAGATTTGAAAGCATATACAAAGTCTCCAAAGAAACCAAAGAATAAAGTGAATGAAATGAAAATGAATTATCAAGGTTTAATGTTCACATTACCTCTGATGGCTCAAACCATACATCAGGGTCCATTGTGTCAGCAAATCTGTAGTATGCCTGTACAAATGAAAGCATTACTATGGAGGACAACAGAACACGATAACACAACAATCAATAAGAAATTGTCATTTAACAGCACGCTGAAGCCTGAAGGAATGCATCACCTTAGGCTTTTCTATCACTTTACTTCGAAGGCTTGAAGAACGTTCTTCGAGCTGTTGCTCAGAAAATCCAGTACCTAAATGCATCAGGATGTAAAGCATGAAGAGATGTCAAAGTAGCAGCTTAGGTTTTTTAATGAAAACAAAAAAGAATCTACCTATGTTGCATATTGTTTGATATTCTTCATTCTGCTCATCATAGCATGCCAGGAGGAATGATCCAAAGACACCTAATGAGAACACAAAAGGGGCAGAAACATGCATTAGCAGCAGAGAAAAATTAAGGCAATTGAGCTTTGTAAAATTGCTAATTGAACAGACAGGCGTAGGAAGCAAATAGAAACATTCAAATTTACTTTGTTTTTATCAGTAAGTATGCAAGATGGAATGAACCATCTACCTGTCCGTTTTCCTCTCCCATAAAAGGCAGCAATCGGTACCAAGTCCAAAGAGTCTCCAATACTGCCCAAAAGAAAAGGAAGATGCCACTCTTAAAACATAATTAGCAATAGTTTATTTATAAATCTCTACTGAAATACAGCTCACATGGACCCAGATATTAAAGTATGCTAGATAAAATCAAATAAATGATGCTTAAAGCTTGTTTTGGACCCTAGCATATAAGAGATAAATAAATATAGAAATCCTGCCCACTACGATTTTCTTGATTTTCATGCTATGCAACAGAGAGTAAATCAGTATCGCACGCAATGCGCTAACCTATCCATGTAGTCCTTCTTCAGTTTCAACCAATTGTTTGATCGCTTCGCTGGCTCATATGTAGCGTCTTTATCCAATGTCTTGATGATCAACCCTTCACAACTTCAGAAACTGAAAACTTAGTGGAAGGTAAAGATCTTGGCCAAAAACAAAAGGAAAAAAGAAATCTCTACAACAGAATACTTCAGAATTTATACATCAATAAATTACGATAAAAGGACAGCAGAATGGTAGTTTAAAAGAATATGTATGTTGCCTAAAATCACTAGAATTAACAGTTAAAATTTCCCTGCACAGAAAAGTTGCTTCAATGGAGTGATGTATACATGCTACAGCTAACATAGTATAATCATCATCATCTTATTTTCACAGTCCCAAGGTGGATACAGGTCTTTATTTCCTCTCACAACAATAGAATTAATGGTCCATGTGTGATACTCAAGAGTTTCCAGGCAAAGCAAACAGCCAGTATAGCATAAGTTATGCTATAAATAAATTTAAAGAGAAGAAAAACATTGTTGTTGGATATGCCTAGAATTAGCCACAGAGCACACTGAACTAGTAAAGTGAAATTGGAGAACACTTAAAAATTGCTGCCAATGAATCGTTTGGGGGGCAAAATGGACGAAAATGATTAGCCCATGAAGCGAACGCGCAAACGCCCACAATCTTCTGTTTCAGCAATCCCAAAGAAAATGTCTGAGGGCTAAAGGAATTACTATATGATTACTTACTTCAAGACCAAGGGAATGACTATGAAGGAAAACCTTTTTAACCTATTATTCTTTAAATTGCTCCTATATGAACACCCCCCCCCCAAAATAAATAAATAAATAAAATAAAAATAAATCAATGCTTCAATAAAATACTGCAAATCAAGTGTTTTGTTTATCTTGCCCCATTGTTCTATTGCACACACAACTTATAACCAACCCATTGAATTGGTAGAAGATATATTAATAAACTGGCCAATATGATTGCAAATCAAGTGTTTTGTTTATCTTGCCCCATTGTACTATTGCGCACACAACTTATAACCAACCCATTGAATTGGTAGAAGATGTATTAATAAACTGGCCAATGTGATTTAGAAATTTCAGTTACCTGGAGTTGACAGCTGTGTCAAGAAATTTCTGTATCTCCTCCAGGTCATTTGATGTAATTGCAGTTGCCAATTGAAAAACACCTGGTACTTCCTCGAAAGAGTTGTAAAGATGCTGACATGTATTCAATGGAAAGGAATAATTAGATCTCTAGAGAAAGAATAATGGTGTGTTTTGTATTATTCAACACCACAAATTTTGTATTTAACAGCTTCGGAGTAGAGTACTCTGTCAGTTTTCTGAAGATACATGTGTGCCAGACATATTCAGGAAAAAATAATAAAAGTTACTCCCTCCGTCCCAAATTATGGGTCTTTTTGGCTATTATAGGTTCATAGCTTTTGCTATGCATCTAGACATAATGTATATCTAGGTAGGACTGGGCATAATTACAAAAGGACCAAAAACCGAACCGAAATGACCGAAAACTGAACCAAAATAACCGAAACCAAGAATTTCGGTCATTAGTTCGGTCCCAGGTATGAGATAACCGAAGTTTAGTCGGTTAGTTCGGTTCTAGGTCTCGGTTAACCGAAAAAACCAAACAAACCGAAGTACTTGAATGAGGCCCATTATAGAATGCAGCCCGGCCCAATACTGAAACTCCCATACATATAAACCCCTTCCCCACTACCCTAACCCCTAGCTCCTCATCTCCCCTCCTCCCTCCTCCCTCCCTCAATCTTGGCGGCGCACGACCCCCTCCCCTCCTCCCTCCCTCCCTCCCTCAAATCCAGCGACGCACAGCCTCTCCCTGACCCTCCTCCCTCCCTCCCCCGTCCTTGAAGCCCGGGGGCGACGCAGATCCAGTGTCGGTGCCTCCACTCGTTCCTCGAAGATCCGGCCGCGTCGGTGCCTGGTCGCGTCGCTCCTTCCTCGAAGATCCGGCCTCCTGCGGCACGACTCGTCCTCCGGCATATGCTCCTGCGACCGCTATTCTGCTCCTGCTACCTAGTTTCTTGCGTATGTGTCTTGTGCGTATTGGATGTAATTTCTTGGTCGGATGAACTGGTGTACTCCGTGAGGCATTGATGGATTGTTTTTGTGCATATTGGATGCTCCTAGAACAATGTGTATATGCTATTTTATTTGGTTTGGACCTTCATCTCCGCAATGCTACATCTATTTTATTTGGATTGGACCTTTATCTCCACAAAAAAAATGCAGAAGGCAACGCTGCATCTCTATTTTTTTTCTTCAATTCGTTCGCTAGTACTCTGTTAGCTCAGTTAGTTCGGTCAGAACCGAAGACCTAACCGAACTAACCGAGACCGAAGCGCTCAGTTCTGAGAAATTTTAGTAACCGATCAGTTGCCGTTTTTACATAACCGAATTTTGTGAAAGACTGAAGAACCGATCGGTTCGGTTCGGTCTAACCGAATGCCCACCCCTATATCTAGGTGCATCGCAAAATCTATGAATCTAGTCTAGAAAAGCCAAAACGACCTATAATTTGGGATGGAGACTCTGCTAGGCTGGCTCAAAATTTCCAATTGAATCATTGTTGAAATTGACTGCAAACATGGGATAGCACAAATAATGCACTCGGTAGCAGAGTGAAAATGATACTACACATTAAGAGTCTACATGACTTGTACAGTACCTCTCGACGAATTTTGAGTTGTTCCTGGAGGAGAGGTTTCCCATTCATGTAAAGAATATCAAAGCCAAAAGTACAGACAGAAACTTTGATGTCATTTACGGTAACACCTTTGCGGGCCCTTGTGCTAAGTATCTGCAGCAAAGGAGAAACAATCACTGACCCTTACAAGTCACAACTAGCAATAGCAAATACACAAATGTAAACAGAACAAGGTTGCAAAAGCAAAGGCATTAGTTTACAACATAAAACAGGTTTAGTTTACAGCATATAGTGTTGTATGCGTAGATATTTCTGTGATGGTCAATTTGAAAGTAATCTAACTGGAAATTAAGAGATAATGAAATACATACCTGAAAAGGCAAAATTTTCTTTTTTTCACGATCGTAGGCAACAATTTCACAGTCCAAGACAAATGATTTAACTGTAGGCTTTCGGAATCTGCGTTGAGATGCTAAATGATAAGATGGATGGCAACTAAAAGTGCAGAAGAAAAAACACAAATCTGGGTAGATAATTCTTGAGCCAGTAACCAGATTTGCTTAAAAAAAGGTGGTATAAGTGGGCGCATAAATGACAGAAACAGAAGAAAATGGTTTCAGCTTTAAGGAAACATCCAAAATTAACTCAATATAACCAAGATATATAGGAATCCATAATTGGCAATGCCAGGTAAAAAAATTGCCATAGGCTACAGAAGTCTGCCTAAAAAGCTCAAAAGAACAAAGGTGGGCAAAGCAAATCTGAGGTGTCTTACATTCACAAGGCGATGAAATTAATCCCAATCAGACCTCAAAAAGTTATCACTATACCATGTGGGAACTTAGAAAACCACTCAGATATATATGAACTGATGAAAAAGTTATACCATGACCATTGGATCTGCATGGTGTTTCAAGCACTAGGAAAGTACTATATGCCTATATCTAGAATTGCACCATTTTTTGTGCCTTTTCAGCTCAAGTACAATGGTGAGTGAAAAATATGAAGTATACCTAGAAACTGCATCAACAACATCTGGATACTTTCCGGTGTTTCTTTCAGCATTCCGACTATAAATCTCTACCGAACCATCCTCCATGCAATGTATCTAAATTCCAAATAATAAAGTGTTAACTAAGAAGAACATGGGTCGAATTATAAAAAGGCTAAACATCCATGAGAGTTGATAGTACCTGAGCCCTTTCACCATCATACTTGTACTCACAAGTGTACTCAAGCCCCTGAAACTTGTCAATGATCTCCGAGACAGATTTTGTTGCTTTTGCTAACATAGGACCAACAGGTACACCTATGGAAAATTTGCATGTCTCTGGAAGCTTCCAAACTC
Source organism: Setaria italica (assembly GCF_000263155.2). NCBI lineage: Eukaryota > Viridiplantae > Streptophyta > Magnoliopsida > Poales > Poaceae > Setaria > Setaria italica. Next base: position 15,386,998 of record NC_028458.1, on the reverse strand, counting down.
CAGCTTCAAGTAGCGCTGGGACAATTTTATCGTAGATTGGAAGAACTGAATATACTTGTTTAATTATTTTTGCAGCCTTCAAGAACAAAGAATATACAACAAAATCAGTAACTGTCCATTCACAGTTGGCACTCATGCAAATCCTTTGATACAATTTTAGGAATAAAAGGTGTTGATCATGCACATCAAATCAACAATCCTCCACATATAAGCAACAAAAACTTAGATATGTTGATATAGGTTTAGTATTTTGCACAAGATTAACTATCTGATGCCCCTATAGGAGGATCAAAAAACCCTGGAAGTCACAAAACTTTGTTAATTCCAATAACAAGGTGGCAATAATATATTACTACAATGGTTATTCAAAATAGCCACCCCCAAACATTTGCATTCTTGAAATTTTCTATGAATGATTTCAAACAGGACTAGAATTAATGATATTGAAGAAGCACATGTAGAACCTTGTGAGTCATACATTGTATAGTACTGCTGCAGGGCTGATTAAGAAAAACCAAAGAGCTCATGTGAAGGCATTGAAAGAATTGCAACGCCAATCCTATCAAATCAAATATAGGGCTTATGTAAATAAAAGCCTGAAACAGTGCGGTCACCTCTTCGAAAGGTGATTGAACTTCTGGTGGTGAAGATTTTTTGTCAGAATATACGGCAGCTTGCCCAAGAGCCATTTGGACAGTTTTCTCTGCCAGGCCGATCCTCATTTTTGACTGCAACAAGTAACATTTTCAGGAAGATATTGAACACACACCATGTGAAGTACACTGAGTATTCCACAATTTACCTGAAGAAGACGTGTAATGTATTGAGGTTCACAGTCAGTCGCAGCAACAAGAAGTCCCTTGATATGGTTTCTTTTTTTATCTTGGCTGTCTTTGCCTGACTCCTGGATAACAGAATACTTGTTAAATGATTTCTTAACTGAAACTGCGTGCTAATGCATTATTGCACCAAATTATCAACTCTGGCAATCTATAATCACAGGCTAACTACACATTATGAATTACTTAAGCTAGTGTATATTTCATTATCACCCATCTTCCCAATAAAGAGTTCAATTTCATGTTGAAAATATCAAGTCTTGCAGGTTTGGTTAAAGTATTCAGCATGAGAAAAGCGAGAAATATATAGTACCTTTGCAATTGTCCGAAAAGTGCTAAGCACCCGAGATATTGTCAGTGGTTTTGGCTTAAACATCATCTTCTGCGATGACCTGCTTGCTTTCGCCACAAGCCCCAAATCACCCAATTCCTACAATCACCAAGAGGAACAGCAAATAAGTTTATGCCTCCAATTCTTAGCAGCTGAACCGATAGACATACATTCACCCAACTTCGTTACCTTAAGGTCCTTCTTAACATGCTCCTCTTTGCGTCCGTATGCTTCTGCAAGTGCACGGATGACTGATGCATCCCCAATTCCGAGCTCAATCCCCTCATGAGGAGGCGCAATCCGATTGGCTGAGAGGTACACCGTTGCAAGGAGATCATCCGGTGTCGTCACCATCACTGTCCGGAACACATTTGATAGGATTTCAGTAATGACAATCCGGCCACTCTCGTTGGAGATGAGATCAAGTGCCCGAGCCAGAAACAGGAATGGCACGGGCTCACCAGGCTTCCAATAGGCAGCAGCCATCGGGTCAAACTCACTGCCTTTCTTCTTGAGCTCTAGGGTGGTATTCTTCTCTTCAGACTTTGGGGAATCTGTGGGTTTGGCATTCTTCAGTGAAGCGGGCTGCTTCTTCTCCTCGGGTTGAGAAGCTTGGCCTTTAGCCTTGGTCGGTGAGGGTGACCTCTTCTTCTTCCCATCCGTCTGCAAGACAGTGTCGGATTTGGCCGCTAGGGTTTTGGACCTCTTCGGAGAGGGGGAATTCTCCTTCGCTCCATCCAATTGCGCGGCCGCAGCTGGACCCTTGGACTTCGCCGGCGACGTGGACCTCTTCTTCTCGCCAGCCGCCCCATCAGCCGGCGATTTGGGGGACTTCGCAGGGGACGACGCCCGCTTGGACCTCACCGGCGACGGCGGCTTCTCCCGCCACCGCCGCGGCCTCCGCCGGCTCGGCCTCCGCGCCGTCGGCCTGCGCCCGGGGCTTCTTCGGTGACGGCGCCGCCTTCTTCGCCTTGCTGGCTGCGGCCCGCGCGTTCCCCATCAGCACGTCCGCCACCGTGCGCTTCCCCCCGGCGCCGCCACCGGAGGCCGACATTCCCGCCGCCGCTGGTGCGGGTACCGCGCCGGCCCGCTTCGCCCTGGCCGCCGGCGGCTTCTTCTCCCCGGATTCGGCTTCGGCGGCGACCGCGGCCGCCCGGCGGCGGGGAGCGGCGGCGGATGCCGAGGAGGAGGAGGCGGCGAAGAGGCGGGGGCGGAGGGAGAAGGAGAGGAGGGAGGGAGGCGGGGCGAGGGCTAGGGTTTTAGGCGAGGGGAGCGGGTGGCATCGGAGGAGGAGCGTGGAGGTGGTGGTGGAGGTGGCTCGGAGGAACATGAGAACAGGGGAGGGTTTTAGCCCAGGCCAGCCGGGGTGGTTTTGGGTGGGTTGGAGGCGGGCGGGCGGGACCCGCCGGAGGGGAGGGGCTCGCG
>NC_028458.1:15354947-15384303 GCF_000263155.2 Setaria italica | reverse complement strand
TTATTTTTATAAGCGTTTCTCTAATATCAATATAATGATATCAACTTATAGTGAAAAAAATATATTAATAGGGAAATTATTGGTTACGGTACAAGCATATCCTAACTAAACGAAATAAGCGTTGTAACTTTCAGTTTCAAACAGATTGAATAGTTATGGATTTGGGATTTAAATGTTTGAGGCACTTTAGTACCAGGGCTCTACAGAAAAGAGTGTTTTCAGGATCAGCTAATGAATTGTGATGGCATGTCGCTCTTTTTTTTTTTTCTCCTAGGCCCGAAACTCCCAGCGAATGGCCATTCTAGTTTATTTTGTCAACTTTTTAGGTTGATTCAAAATATTTATAACTTGCATCCCTTGGTGCAGGGGTGAGGGATCGATAAGGGTGTTATTTCAAATATGGATGGTCGGTCACGAAAATTAACTTGTAGATAAGTAATAAATCCCGGTTAAAATACTGTCCAAAGTTATTACATCACTAAAATAACAATGAGTGATATTGTAGTATTGGCAGTGTCACAACTTTTGGATCGTAGTTTTGCAAATGAATTTCAACATGATGCTATGGTGGCAATTTTCCTATTTTATTTATATTCATGGGAAGGATATAGTCGCCACGTCCACGTGACATGCGAGATGTGCCGAGTTATAATCTCGAAAGCAAACTCATAGAACTACGGATATGTTCGAATTCACACAAAATCTCTCGGTGCTAATTCACGGAAGGCAAAATGGTAATTAAGTAGCGCCAAAAAACTGTAGTCCCATCACTTGTGACTTGTGCATAACGGGTTGTATCGCGGTAATCCCTTCGTTTCAAATTATTATTCATTTTAGATTTTATAGATTTATCATTTTTTTATGCACTATAGAGATCTCCTTTCAGAAATCCCATTGATTACATGTATTAGTCCCTGAATCAGTAGGCTAATACAATTATCATTATAGTTCAATATTTTAAGCAATAAAAGACGTACAATTTAATAAGATTTCACCTTAACGCAGCGATGAGAAGAGCAAGTGACCATCCACTAGCAAGATAGTTTGAAACACCCGGAGGCCTAAACCTAGGGCTAAGTAAACTTATTATTGGCACTCAGCAAGTTCCAACATTTACTAAGTAATTATATGCATTTCAGGATGTGAACAAGGGAGGAGGTTTATGGGTATAATCTTAAGCCTAAAGCATCTCTCACATGCAATGTGAATTATAAATGTGAGAATTTGGAAAGGACCCTCGTTATTCCATATTTTAGAAGTTGTGGTCCTGGAGGGGGGAAAACTATCTCCCCAACCAGTCCTCAAATTTTATTCTTGATTCCAGTCCATCGATCTTCCTCCAGTATTTTCACCACACTAATCCCCTTTCCCAAATAGTTTCAAGAGTAATCATTGGAGGCTTTAACTTAGTGGGCTCGTGACTGAGAGTCTCGGCTATTCGAATAGATTATACTCTACGTAGAGGTGTACACTTTCCCCATACGTTCGGCCAGCCCATACCTAGTACTCATGCAGTACTAGCCTACGAGATCCATACCCGCCGGTGTCTATTTCTAGACAATATTCCCTAGGTCCATCCATGGATAAACTAGGGTCTCAACAGGGTCCACTAACATCTGCCTTGCAGATCCTATCCCGGGAAATGTGCACAATAAATCAACAAGGCCTCCGGCCCTCTCAACAATCAACCCATGCCGACTGGACCTGGAACTATGTGAAGGTCCTGCTCCAGTATACCCGTTGCCCACCTTGCCCCTTGGAATGGATTACTAGGTTCAACTAGCGGGGTTTAAACCAAGGCCTCACATAAACAGGCACTCCCGAAGGTTGAACCTTTTTTGCACGTATGGCTGTACGATTCACAAGAAAGACTTACCCGATGAACCAATCCTTATATGACCGGAGTAAGCTTTGGGACGGAGTACCCTCCACTGAGGTCGTCCCCTTATTCCCAAGTCCAAACACACCCTAGGGGTTGTTATTACTATTATTCCATCTTCTAACTCACACTTCCCCAAAGAGAAAACCTCTCCTAAGCTTTTTATAAAAATGATATATTATGTGAAGGAGTTAGGTTCTCTCCATAGAGAATCCAACAAGTGTTATCCTTATATACGGGGCGCGACTTGACTTGCCTAGCATATCCAATATAGGGTGATTTAGGGAATATGTAGTTTGCCTAGGATGAATATGGCATGTGGCCTTTTAGTAAAAAAGGTTAATCTAGAAAGCACGCATTCTTTAAAGAAATATCCTAAAAATGATGCAGTCCATATTAGGTTGGCAGTATTATTAACTCTCGCACTCAATAGGATAAAACATGAGCTAAGAGTTGAGACTTTCCTTCATCGAAAATCCTTAATGTCTCCTACGGTGACCAGGTCCTTGCTTCATGCCTTATGGATCCTCGGCTTCGGTGCAGAGTCTGGTTGTACTACCGGCTACACAAAAGCGCATAAAATAACAATCAATAAAACAATACACCAATCAATTCCTAAGGAATGAAAAGAAAGGAAAATAATAAGTATTCTGGGAATTTACCTTATAATTAAGGGTGAATTCCTGGTAATTAATTATTTAGAAACAGATTTCTAAATAATTAATGGGTCATGTGGCTGAATTTTCTAGGAGGAATCCCAGGAAATTAATGGTTAATTTCCTAAGGGTTTATAGGGTTTTGGTCGAGCGGCATAACGGTTAGGTTTGGACGATAATTGGAATTTGGGTCGGGCGACATTACGGCTAGGTTTGGTTGATACTTAGGGTATTAGTCGGGTAGTATAACGGCTAGGTTTGGATGGTACTTGAGGTTTTGGGCGAGCAGCATAACAGCTATGCCTGGACGATATTCGAGGTTTGGTTTGGGCAGCTGTCGGTGTCAAGAATCACGGGTCGAGACTACCGGCTTAGTAAATTTGTTTTCTCCGCGCGTTAGGCTCGGATGGTTCTACGGGAGGACATGAGGATTAGACTGGTTCGGGCAGGATTAGCCCTACGTCCAGTGTGGGTGGCTGCTCGTGTTACTCGTACCAAGTTTGCAGTAGGGGCTACAAACAGGCGAGAGAGGGAAGTTGGTTCCCAGGTCTCTGTGGGTGTTTGCCGATGCTCAAAGTGTCTTGAGCGCTAGGGTTCTACGAGAGCTGTTGTGTGCGTTCAGTGTTGTTCTGTTGTTCGGGGCTCTCACTCACTTGGGCCCCCTGGTCCCCTTTTATAGTGTAAGGAGGACACATGGGTTACAAAATGAGTCGGGAGTAAGAAAGGTAAAAAGGTAAAACAAGAAAGTGGGAGGAGCTACTAGAGACATCGTCTCCCTTTCTTGTCTCTGCGTCTTGTCGGTACTGCTACTGGAAAAGGGCGTTGCCGTTAGGTCCCATCGATGATTCGGCAGTCGGCCACTGTAGCCGAGCAAGTTGGTGGTGACGACCGGCCACTGTAGCCGTGTAAGTGGCAGGAGGCGGCCAACCACTGTAGCCATGTGTTCTGACAGGGCGGTGCAGTTGATGTACACTTCTCACTAGGCTGCGCAGGAAACCAGGCAGTTTGCCCTCCTTTGTTAGACGGTATGGGCGATGAGTACCCTATGACAGGTGTCGCAGAGGGATAAGGCAGTTCAGCCGTAGCCCTGTATTGCCGTCGTAGCACGGTGTAGTCTGACATCTCGACAAGTCATGTCGAGGAATGCGGGCGCCTCTCCACATGTTAGAACCATATCCTGGAGTGTGCGTGTCCCATCGGTTATGTTTTGGTGAGCTCGGGGGGACCCACAAGGCTTGTGCTTCCGTGTGGCGGTTTGCACATTCCTTCGGGTGAGGCGGAGCCCTGTTTTGAGGGGTCAGGCACGTCCGACCCCTTGCGCTCGGAGTCGGGCGAGGCAGAAGTCTGCTTCAAGGGGTCGGGTGCAGCCGACCCCTTGCGCTCGGGGTCGGGCGAGGCGGAACTCTGCTTCAAGGGGTCGGGTGCGTCCGACCCCTTGCCCTCGGGGTCGGGCGAGGCGGAACTCTCTCGGACGAGACGAGATGAGGCCTCGGGGGGTCGGGCGCATCCGACCCCGTGCCCTTGGGGTCCGGCAAGGCGGAGCGAAGTACCTCCGGGGTGTATTTAGTCAGTGGGAATTTACGGGTGCCGAGGGTGGGCCCTGGCTCTTACGACCGTTGATTAGGGAACGTAAGGAGGTCATTAATATTGCTCCTCGACAGCAGCATAACGGCTGTGTGGTGGAATGGACTAGAGGCTTGGATAGATCCTTAAGGGTTGGGGATTACTATGGGGTTATTGAATGAGCCAAGGGCTAAGGTAAACGAGACTTGCGTGACAGTACTCGTCACCCGAGGCTTAGCCTTACAGCAGGTGGAGCTAGCCAAGTTTCCTTTTCCTAGGATATGAGTAGAACTTGAGAGATTGTATAATGAACAATCTGTCTCAGTGCGGTGACATATGTTGTTGGCAAGATCAAGTGGAATGGAAGCTAGAGAGCTTGCTTGATGGACTCTCTTCGACCACTGAGGTGGAGCAGGGCAAGATCAGGCAAAATGGAAGTGGATGCTACAGAGCTTGCACATTAAACATCCTGACCCGGTGCTAGGGGATAGACACGCGGTGTCAGGCAGAGTTGGGTAAGGTTAAGCGGATCGAAAATCGAGATCAGAGCTTGTTCGACGAACTCGCTTCAGCCACTAAGGCGGAGCTCGAGCAAGATGACCAGGGAAATAGGTTTAGATGGCTAGGTGGGATTTTTAGGAACTTTTGGGTAAGTTATGGAAGAAGACCGGTTGATACACAAATTCTTGTGTACACAAAAATGAAATTTCAATTAAGGGAAGGGTAGGATAATAGGAATAGGATATTTTTGAGATTAACATTAAGAAAGGAGCGCACGGTTGGGTTCCTAGGATTTTATAGAATTTTTGGCTAGTTTTTGGGAATTTTTGGAGATGTGGAAGGGCTTTAAGTCATGTTTGGGGCGCTGGTGCAGGGACGCCCAGCACACTGTTTCGTGCACCGCGTTCGTGGGTCGGTGGACCATGTTGCTTATGAGTAAGCATTCCATGGGACGCGGGGTGGAGGACTTAACGGGATGCGGGGTGACGGCGGTGGGGGTGGGCCCGCGTGGAAGGGAGAGAAAGAGGGACGGAGGGAGATGGCAGGGCATGGTGCATACCGGTTCGTGCCGGCGAGGGATGACGGAGGAGGGGTGGCGCCTATCGGAGGTAGGGCTTTCAGTGTGCCCGGCACACGATGCCACCCAGGGAGAGGGAAACGAGGGATGGGAGCAGCGTGGCCGCGGGGAGTGGAAAGCTTGGGCTCGGCCGGCGGTGTGAGGGGAGAAGAGCAAGGGCGAGCCGCCTTTTATAGGCGCGGGGGATACTGGTGGTCGCGCCACGTCGCCGGAGGAATGGATGAGGATGGAAACTTTCTTGGCGGCGAAGGAAGGGAAAGGGGGCATGTTCCGCCGGGGTGGATGAGGATGGCTGCTGCGGTGCGGTGCTCTACATGGTGAGGGGGAGAAGAAGGGAGGTACTGCGGCGTGCGGTGGCAGGGTAGATGGGCAAAGAGATGGGCGATGGGGTGAGGTGGCCTGTGGCCAGAGGGCGTCGGCGTGGTTTTTTTCGGGGGAGAGGAATGGTGGCAGCGGGTGAGGTGGCCGAGCATGGGGATGGCGGAGCAGCGAGGTAGCAGGGTGGCAGAGCAGAGAGGGGAGGACAGAGGGGATAGAGGAAGAGAGGGAGGATAGATTACGTAGGGGCTAAGGTGATGAGGGGAGGTGCTCCTGGTGGCATCACGGAGTGGCGGAGCAGGGCAGCGTGCGGCGGCGGCGGCGGCATGGGAATTCCTCCCCGCCAGCGGCGGCGCTGGCGAGCATGGAGGAGAGGGAGAGGGCGCTGGGCTAGCGGTGTGGTGGGCTGGCCGATGCTGGGCCGCGTGCGGGTGTGTTGGGCCGAAGAAGGAAGCTGGGCCTCACAGTGGGGTGGAAAATGAGGAGGCGAGCCGAAAGAAGTAACAAGCTGGATAGGAGGTTGTTGGCCTGCGAGTCATTAGAAGTGTTTTCCATTTGTTTAAAGATGATTTGAACTCAAATTTAAAATACATCTCAAATTTGAATAAAGTTTAAAGTGCGGGTTTGGGTTAGTTCTAGAAGGGGACTTTTTAAAAGGGTTTTGGGTTTGATGTCTACGTTTGGAAAAATGATTTGAATAGAATTAATGTTTAATTTTAATGAGTATTAGGTCTAGGATTTTGGGATAAGGAGTTTTATAGAAATATTATTTCTAAAGTTTTGGAGATAAAGATTTATCGAGAAACGTTTCTCAGGCCAAAAGAAAAGAGTTTTCTAGAACACCCAAATGCAACACTCATGCTGTTGTTTTATGCAAGGATAGGATTAGGTTGTAATTAAAGAAAATTTTTAAAAGATTCATATTTTTAATGCTCTAAAAAGCGGGATGTTTCATGCACCTAGATATATGCGATGTCTAGATACCTAGAACAAAAGGTCAAAACGAATTGTAATTTGGGACGAAGGGAGTAGTAAGCAGAATGGGATTTGTACGAGTTATGATAATGATTGTCGGATTTAGCCTGGCAGTCCACCAGGGGGTTACCCAAGTAGTTGATTTGTAGGCAAAGGGGATTGCGAGATCAAGAACTCAAAGGTGATCATGAGCACACGAGGATTTAGATAGGTTCAGGCCTTGGGAGAGTAATACCCTACGTCCTGTATTCTGATTTGTATTGTTTTGCGCTGGTGCGTGGAATATTTGGGCTGCCCTCGGGAGGCGCCCTTGGTCGCCTTATATAGCATGATGACCTAGGGTTTACAAGTCAGTTTGAATCTAATCTATTTGGTAGTTACATGGAAGGTAATCTGAGTCAAATTACAATACGTATCCCGCAATATCTAGACCGATTTGAATCGCCCGACCTCCTTGACTTGTGCTCCAAGTATCTTCACGTCCTTAGCCCGCATGTTCTGGTCGGGCGGGCCCACTTGCCAGGACCAGCCAGTATCCAAGTCGGTGGGAACCCATGGGTACCGATATCCCTCAAGCCCCTGAGCGATGTGTAGGCGAACATGAACCTGAGGTCATCGCATCGAAGCTTGGAATGTGGTCGACTGAAGTTACGATGGCGTCATAGTGACGGAGAGGCTGCATAGTGCTCAAAAAAGAAAAGAAAATCTGAGCGAACATAGAACCATATGCGCAGAACAAAATCGAGTGCCGAGTTGATGGATGTCGGGCATCTAACAGGTCAAAGCGAAGGACATGGAGGGCGTCGCAAGACGCACTTCATAGGAGTAGCCCCTGAGCATTGAAGCGATTAGTATAATTGGTCCGACGATCAATGAAGAAAAATTGATCTCAGAAGCAAGTCCTAGTGCCCAAGCACAAGGATAGACGAAGCCACGGAGGCTCGCCGACCAAAAGTAAGTGGAGGCACGCCAAGAAAAAAATGTAACGGAAAACCCACGGACTCCGGCCAGCGCGTGCGCCACAGTAATGGAAAACCCGCATATTTTGTTCGGCGCGTGCGCCGCAATAACGGATAGCCTGCAGATTCTGTCGCTAGGTTACGCTGAGTCACCTCCCATAGAAGCACACCGAGTCACCTCCCACCCCGGGCCAAAGGGGTCGGCCGAGCGATGGGTGGCACACCAACTCGTCTGCGGCACCCAGACCCCGTGCCCAGGAGCCGGACGAGTCATGGAAGCACGTTGATTCACCTTCCACCCCGAGCCAAAGAGATCGGCCAGGCGATGGGAGGCACGCTGAGTCATCTACGGCACCCAGCCCCCGAGCCTAGGAGCCGGACGAGTCGTAGAAGCACGCTGAGTCACCTCCCGTCCTGAGCCAAAGAGGTCGGTCGGGCGACGGTGTGACGACCCTGGTTGAAATCAACCGAGTTAATCCTAATCCGAGTCTCTTATCCTCTGTCTCGGCTCCCCTGAGCTTGAGCGCTCCACCTCCGGTCCTAGTCCCAACCCCTGAGAACCCAACCAACCCCGTCGGTTCCTTCTGAGTTCCCCAAGGCAGTGCTCCTTTCAATCTTGGAGCTGTGGGACAACCGAGACTGACCGGTGGACCCGCAAATCTTTTCCCCGAATCTCCCGAGGCAAACGCACTCGAGCGGCCTGTACCGCTTCAGAGCTTCTCCGCCGCGTGGCTAAATCCCTCCGACGCCCGCCGCTTCGCCCAGTCGCCAACTGTGAGAGGATGGATTCCCGTGCCCTCCTCCCCAATCGCAGTGGAAGCCCCTCTGCAACCCTTTCTACAGCACCTTGTCTCGCTCGCGCCCTCGCCGGCCGCGCCTTGGTGCTCCGTCGCCGCTGTGGCAGAGCTTTGCCGCCTGCTGCGTCAAACCGCCTTGCGGTTCGCGCCCATCATCTCGCCGGATCCCTGGCTGCAAGGCCCGATGCCTTCTGGCTTTTCCGCCGCCTGTCCACAGTCGCGCCGTCCACGAACTCGCTATGCGACGATTCCTCTATCGCCAACACCGACTCCGGCAGCGTCAGATCCCTTCTCTCGCCCCCCCAGTGTCGTGCACCGGCAATGCCGCTGTATCGTGCTCGACTGCGACGCCGTTCGCCCTGTCTTTTCGCCTGTTGCAACCTCACTTGCAGCGCCTTTCTCCCTGTCACACCAATCACATCCACCGCTCGACAACGCCCGCCTCTGCCAAAATCTCAGCCCCGTCAAAACCACGCCTGCACCGCTTTATCTCCAGTGCCCAATGGCCAAAGACGCTATCTCCGAAGTCCTATTCCGCCACCCATCGCCGCTCAATCGCCGCCATGGCAGTGCACTCCCTCCTCCTCTTCCGGTCTTCGTGCCACTCGAAATCTCTCTCTTCCGCGCCGCTATAAAAAGGGAACGCCAAAGTTCCACCGGAGTTCCTTCGCCTTTGCTGTTTCGCTGCCCCTACTTTGAGAGCACCTGAGCACTCCCGCTGAAATCTCGAAAGTTTCCCCTCTCCGCTCAAGTCCGCTCCCCCCCCAATCCACCCAGCCACCTGCTCCTCCGCGCTGTGCTAGAGCTTCCTTGTTGCTCACAAGAAGCTCCGCCGCCACCGAAGCACCGCCGGACATCACCTCCGCCCAAGCCCTAGTGCTTAAGACTTTCCACCTAAGTCTGCTCCTTCCCGACCCCATAGCTTCACCTATAAACCGAAGGTAAGCTGCCGACCCCTCACCGGTTCGCCCGACCCTATCTGTTCGCCCGACCCCTTTCCGTCTCGCCTGACCCTGTCTGCCCGCCGACCCTTATCCGCCTCGCTCAAGGACTCGGCTGTATCCTTTTCCTTGACCCGAGGGTATCTATGTAAGATTTCAGGGACTTCTCTGTGATAGATCTGAGGACCCCAAACACAATTATCCCTTAAGGTTTAAGGGTCAGATCATAAGTTTCTTCCAATCCGACCCTTGGTGTTGTTCTCTATCCACTGAAGCTTGAACCCCCACACTTTTTTCGTAGCTTTGCTACAAGTTTCTGGGCTAAGACTTGCAAGTGTTGCTGTTGAAATAACCGTCTAAACACTAACTTCTGCATTGCATTCGTGAAGAGTTTCATCTCGTTGACGGCGTCTACGAGCTACACCCGACGCCAGAAGACGGAGCTGTAGCTGAGCTACCAGTCCCAGAAACCGAAGCCGCCCCAGCTGAAGACCAGTCCTCCTCCCCTCCGCTTGAAGGCAAGCCCTGGAGCATGAACCCCAAATTTTTTTCCCAAACTTGCGCATGCCTTCTTTCTCATGTTTGTGTATTTACGTATAGGAGTTGTTTGCAACCTTAAATGCATGACATAGTTCCTTTGATCTGAACACTAGTTTGTTGGGCCGAGTAGTTGCTATGCTTAAATAGGAAACGGTAAAAGTCGAGTGATTTCCTGTCACTCGCGAGTTATAGGAGTTGGTTGTTTCTCCTTCTGTTACAATTATAAGGACGATGGATGGGGCAGGGTTTTGGTTAACTCTTTTGGTGGTCGGCTGATCGCCCCGTCTGTCTATGGAATCTGTTAAGGCCCGACAGTGTTGGTGTTTGTGATCAAGTGTTTGAAAGTACTAATCTTATACCTAGTATGGGATGGGGAAGCCTAGTACCTGATTGAACTAGGGTGTGGCTTATACCCCTGCTGTCCCTGAAACGAGGTTCCCATGGTGCATCATATGGGTGCAAGTGCAGTCACAGTACGGTAGAGGCCGGGACTGTGGAGCATTGCATGCCAAGGGAGGTTTGGACCTAACACGTGCCTGGGAATTGATGGGGACGATCGACACAGGAAGCGACCCTTATGGTGCGTGGATGTCGTGAGATTAGGTTCACCATGCATGGTTAAGAAACTCGAATCGATTCGTCTGCCTCTCACAGTTTGAGACTACTTGATCGTTATGCTACACTAAGTAATGAAAGAGTCTAATGATGACATGGTCTTGTTGATGAGCTTATATTCATAAAGATGGACTTATGTTTGCTTAGAGTAAGATGCAAATGTAGACTGGTTAATGAACTTAGAACCTAAGCTAAAATATCGAAAGTAAGGACCTACTGTAATCGCTTTTGGCAACACAAACCCATCAGCCAAAGAGCCTTGCATGTCTAGACGTGGTGGAGTAGTCCTCCACTGGTCGGTTAAGTCTTGTTGAGCTTAGCAGCTCAGCTTTGTTTCTGGCTCTCTTTTAGGTGAAGTCGAAGCTCCTGAGTTTGCTCCTGTTGGCTGTTGGCCGCCCCAGCTCCCTCCGGGTTGGACGGTCGAGTGGGATCCCTCCTCGGACGGTGGGAAATGGGATCATTGATGTCCTGGCTGGCCTCACCAGGGACGTCCGACCCCGACGAGTAGCTTCCACTTGTTTTACCTTCTGTTTGTTTTCTTCAGAACTTGTTAAACTCTGATTTACAACCAAGTGTGTAACAACTTGTTAATCTAATGGTGGACCTATTGTATTCTCTAGAACCACTCACCTTCGTGTGGGTCATGCTAACTGGGTCCTGTTAAGTGGTTAAATCGGATGAAATCCGACGACACCTTGAGTTGACTCGATTAAGGCATGAGTGTCGCGTCTTAAGCGACGTAACTGTGCTTTAGTTGAGTTAATCTGAGGTGGTTCTGCCACAGACGGGAGGCACGTCGAGTCGTCTGCGGTGGCCAGCCCCCAAGCCTGGGGGCCGGACGAGTCATGGAAGCACGTCGAGTCGTCTCCCACCTCGAGCCAGAGAGGTCGCCGTGCGGTAGGAGGCACGCCGAGTAGTTTTTGAGCTGTAAAAGGACAATACAAACATTATGTGGCATAGTGTATATCATTTAATAATTGAACAACTTGGAAGTTTAATTTGTTGTAGAAGAAAATTCTTGCACATCCTGCTCTTGTAGGTCGTGTAATTTCCCCGAGTAGTTGGCCTGTTACATTAAAACACTTGGCCCTGCTGACCACTGCTCATGGAGAGGATGGCTTATGTCAGGCTATAGCATTGGGGCTGACCCGATGCTCACATATAGGAGACGTGCAGGATGAGTCAAGGTTTCATGGATTAAGGCGTGTGCTACCCAAGTACTTTAGCAACCGTAAAGAGAAGACGTACAAGACATGAAGGAGATCACAAAGTAGTCGGAACTTTGCAAAAAAGCGAGAGTGTACACTGGGCACTTGTAGGTTGCAGTCCCGACTGCCCGTGTAGTGGACGGACGAAGCTGTATGAGTAATCGGGGGTGTGACCAAGGTGGTTGGCGGAAGTCACGGAGACATAGGAGAGCCGAGGAGGTCGACGAAAGTCATGGGGACATGGAGGAGCCTGTAAGTGCATTTGGCCCCCTAAGTGGGTTTTGGTGTGGATGACTAGCATAGTTCGAGGACTAACACAATTATTAAGTGATTAATAGGTACTAAGTTCAAAAGAATGCAAAGGTGTATGAAAAGACTCTCAAAGAGGCCCTATTGCAAGGCTAAGATGGCGTTAAGCTCAAAATAAGTCTCTGTTTGTTATTTCTAATTTTGAATTTGAGTTTAGAAATGTCGTACTATAAAGGGGGATGCAAATGGATAACTTGAAGATGCTAAGGTGCCCTATTGAGATGCTAACTAACCTTTTGAGAGACACAAATCTCCCACGTACACAACCTTTACCTCAGCATTTCTGTGCTTGTCGGAAGTTCCAACGGTGTGTCGAAAGTTCCGACCGATATCGGAAGTATCCAGATAATCCTGACAAAGGTCCTCTATGCGTCTAGCTCAAAAGTGTCGGAAGTTCCGATACTCCATCGGAAGTTCCGATAAGTGTCGAGTGTTTGTGAAAATTCCCTACAGGGGTCCTCTGCTCGCCTAAGCTAACTCTGTCGGAAGTTCCGACAGGTACATAACCTCTCTATAGCGGCTAGTTTTGGGGGATGGGTATAAATACCCCCTCAACCCCCCCTCCCGCATTCAGAGTTGCTGACCTAACTCGAGCCAAAACACTCCCATAGCATTGACTACTCTATCTCCTCACCCCTTTGAGCCCAATCCTTGAGTTCTTGAGCTAGGGTTTGGGTGAGAGTGAGATTGAGAGTGTGAGGGACTTGAGGGTTGAGTGGGAAGTTCAAGAAGTTCATCTCAAGAGCACCTCAAGCATCCTTGGCATCGATTCACGTTTGTTACTCTTAAAGCTCGCTTCTAGACGGCTAGGTGTCACCCGTTTGAGCACCCTCTTTGTGTGGTGCGCCCGGGAACATTTGTATCACCCATCCTTCGTGGATTTAGAGTAAGTGATTCAATCTTCCTTTGTGGTTGATTGAGGGAGGTAAACGGGTTAGTGAGGACCCGGCTCTTTGTGAGCTCCTCAACGGAGACGTAGCTCTCTTAGTGAGAGTGAACTCCAGTAACAAATTCTTGTCTCGCGTGCTTATTGTGTTCTTCGTTCTAAGTCTTGCCTAAAAGCTTGTTTTTAGCCGATCTATACATTTAAGTTGTTCCTTGCATATATATCACCTGGAGTAGCATCTATGCTCCATTTACTATCTTTTGATTCAAATAGTTTTGGCAGAATCAGGTTGCATTTTGAATTTCGTTCAGGTCACTTTATCCTATCGGAAGTTCCGATCCAGTACCGGAAGTTCCGGCACTGCGTCGGAAGTTCCGACAGATCTAATATCGCTACGAGTTTTTCAGGAAAATTTGAAGTGAGCCTATTCACCCCTCCCTCTAAGCATCATAAGATCCTTTCAATTGGTATCAGAGCCTAATCCCTTGATTAGGGCTTAACCGCTAAGGGATCAAGGATGTCTCATAGTGGGGATGGTGCCGCCACCACTGCGGCCGCCGCCGCCACCGTCGTTGGAACAACGACAAGTCATGGTGGTGGCTACGTCAACCCATTTAGCCAATTCCAAAGGAGTCGACCGCTATCCATTCATATCGCAAGCTCAAGCGATGACTCAAGCTCAAGCAACGAGATTGAGGGAGAGGACTTGAATGCCAAGAAGAGAAGAAAAGAAAAGGTGAAAGCCAAGATCAAAAAGAGAGCAAACAAGTTGATGAAGAAGAGGATCAAAGAAGAAAGCGAGAAACATCCCTTCTTTGGATATTACCAAGTTCCTCCTAACTACCTTCCTCCTTCTTCTCAATATCCTTCCTCGCAATTTCAATCCGTTCACTTGGGAAAACCCCCATATTTTGATGGGACGGATTATCCCAAGTGGGCTTATGACATGAAAATGCAGCTCTACGGGCTTCACCCTTCTATTTGGAAAGTTGTGGTTGTAGGTGTGACGCCGTCCAAGAATGGAATACCAATGGCCGAACAAGCTCAAGACTAGTTTCGTAATGCTCAAGCCGTAAGAGTCATCACCAGCTCATTGTGTGCGCAAGAGTTCAACAAAGTTTGGTCCGTTGAAATTTCCAATATCATTTGGGACACACTCAAAGAAGCTCATGAAGGAACCGACCAAGTGAGAGAAGGGAAGATGGATTTGATTCACGGAGAATTAGAGCTTTTCATCATGCTTGAAGAAGAAATCGTGACTCAAATATTCGATAGACTAATGCTTCTTGTATCGAACATTAGAACTCTTGGGAGCATGGATTGGGATGATCACAAGGTTACAAAAAAGATGCTTAGAGCGTCCACCCCAAGGAATCCAACACTTGCCACTATGATTAGAAGAGATCCAAGCTTCAAGATGAAAACTCCCAATCTACTCCTTGGTGAGATTTTGCATCAAGAGTTGAGAGAGATGTGGCAAAATCACTTAGTATGAGGATGAACAAGAGCTTAGCCCTCAATGCTAGCTCTAACACTATGAGTGACTGAAGCCCGAAGGCTCTCAAGGCAAAGAAGGAAGACTCAAGCGAAGAAGGAAGCATCGATGAAGAGACCGTATTTTCTATTAGGAACTACAAGAAATTCTTGAAGAAAAAGGCTTTCAAGAAGAGTGGGATGATACGAAGAATTCCTCACAAAGGAGATGCTATAAGTGCAAGGAAGTCGGTCACTTCATTGCCGATTGCCCGCACAGGAAAAAGAAGAAAATGGAGGAGAAGAGGTTCAAGGACAAGAGCAAAGACTATAAGAAGAAGTATCAAGGTCAAGCACATATTGGTCAAGAGCGATGAAGAAGATAACAAAGAAGGTATGCCAACAGTAGCCATACTCAACCCCGCTACACTAACAAAACTCTTTAACAACATCTCTGACAATGAAGATGATGCTCCTTTTTGTCTCATGGCAAAGGGGACTAAGGTATTAAACACCACATCCTCTTCATCCATCTCCTCATCTATCTCTAGCAATGCTCAAAATGAACTAGATGGTGAGGAATAAAAACTTAAGGCTAGTATGATAAAAGAGTTTGGTAAGAAAGGCAACAAGAAAATTGAAAAGCTATTGGAAAAATTGGAGAAAAAGAAAGAGTCTCTCAATAGGCAAGAAGACTTGCTCATCCTTGAAAAGTAGAGAAACCTTGCCTTAGAGAAGTCTCTAGCCAAAGAAAAGACTAAGGGTGAAAAATTAGCTATTGACTTGTCTCTAGCTAATGATTAATATGAGAGGATGTCAAAGGAGCTTGCTTTGGCAAATGAATCTCTAGCTTCCCTAAAGGCCACTCATAGTGAACTTCAAGAAAACTTCTCACACTTGATGGTCAAACACAAAAACCTTAAAGTTAACTATAGTGCTCTTTGGGAAAATTCCAAAGTCAATCCCAAGGAAAATCTTGACTCCAAGACCTCCACTAGTGAAGGTTGCTCAAGATGTTACAAGTTTGATATGAATGCTTGTGTTGCTAACATTGCTAAGCTAGAATTGAAGCTTCAATCAAGGCTAGAGATGTTCAAATAAAGAGGTTGAACATGCTAGTGCAACAAGGGTATGAAGGCAACACCAAGCCCGAGCCTAAGATCAAGTATAAGGATGGGAGACATTCTAGGTATATGGACGGGCTTGGACATTACAAGGGAAGCAAGGTAAATGACAGCAAGGTGGTAAATGGTAAGGAAGTCATCAAGTTCAACAAGGGTGCAAATCTTAGTGACTTGATGGACATAGCACATGGAAAGACCAAGACAAGCACAACTCAAGTCAAGCTAATGGCCAATGTAACCACCAAGGTAAGTGTCATGGAGAAGTCCATGACTAGGTCAAAGGGTAAGGTGGTTGCATATGAGCGTTCATCCAACTACACCACCGACTACATGGTAACAATGGACCACAATGGTAAAATAGTGGTTAAATATGTTGGTGCCTACACTAAAAAGGCTATCTTTAGGAGTATGTGGGTTCCAAAAATTTATCCTTCTAACCAACAAGGACCCAAATCTTTTTGGGTACCTAAATTCCAAGCTTAACTTATTTTGTAGGCCTACTCCTCCGGTGGAACTTCATGGTTGCTTGATAGTAGATGTTCAAATCATATGACCGGGGAGAAGGAAAGGTTTTTCATCCCTGGAGCATTATGATACACCCAAAGAAAGCATTTTCTATGGAGACAATAGTAAAGGGGATGTAATTGGAATGGGTAACATTGCTATCTCAAATAACAACTCTCTTTTTAATATTTATTTAGTTGAATCCTTGGGATACAATTTGTTTTCCCTCTCACAACTTTGTGAGAAGGGCTACAATTATCTCTTTACTAATGAGGGTGTGACCGTCTTTAAAAGGGAGGATTCCTCTATTGCTTTTACGGGTCGTTTGAAGGGCAAGCTTTATCTTGTTGATTTCACAACGGATAAATTTGAGCCTAAGACTTCTTTAGTGGTAAAAACTAACTTGGGTTGGCTTTGGCATCGCCGACTAGCCCATGTTGGGATGAGGAACCTTGCCAAACATCAAAAAGGCGATCACATCCTAGGACTAACAAATGTTGTCTTTGAGAAAGATAGGATATGTAGCGCATGCCAAGTCGGAAAACAAGTTGGTGCTCCACATCCTGCCAAGAACATCATGACGACATCAAGACCATTGAAGCTTTTACACATGGACTTGTTTGGACCCATCGCTTACATAAGCATTGGCGGTAACAAATACGGTATTGTTATTGTTGATGACTTTTCCCGTTTCACTTGGGTATTCTTTTTGCAAGATAAAAGTGAAGCCCAAGGAATCATCAAAAAATTCATTAGAAGAGCTCAAAATGAATATGCATTGAAGATAAAGAAGATAAGAAGTGACAATGGCTTGGAATTCCGCAACACAAAGGTCGAAGAATTTCTTGATGAAGAAGGAATCAAGCATGAGTTTTCCGCTCCATACACACCTCAACAAAATGGTATCATGGAGAGGAAGAATCGAACATTGATCGAAGCCGCAAGAACCATGCTTGATGAGTACAAGACCCCGGACATCTTTTGGGCTGAAGCAATCAACATCGTTTGCCATGCCATCAACCGCCTCTACCTCCACAAGTACTTGGGAAAGACTCCCTACGAAATAATCACCGGTAACAAGCCCAAGGTGCATTACTTTAAAGTTTTTGTGAGTAAATGTTTCATTCTTAACAAGAAATTCAAAAGTTCAAAGTTTGCACCAAAGGTTGTTGAAGGATTTTTACTTGGTTACGGTACTAATGAACACGCTTATCGTGTTTTCAACAAAACCACCAGTTGCGTTGAGATCACGGTAGATGTGACCTGTGATGAATCCAATGGCTCTCAAGAATATCAAGTTGAGAAAGACCTTGTAGATTATGAAGAACGACCAAGCCAATCAATCATGAGGATGAGATTAGGTGAAGTGAGGCCATGTGAAGTTGAAGCTCAATCTCCGGAAGAGAATATCAATAATGATCTATTATCATCAACAAAAGTTGAACCACCAAGCTCTCAACAAACCCAAGATCAAGGTCAAGATCATGGTGACGATCAAGATCATGGCATTGATCAAGGGGAAGAACAAGGTAATCAATCTCAAGAAGACAATCCATAAGTGGAAGATGATGATGATGATGGATCTATTCAACGACAATCACAAGTGCTCTTTCCTAGAGTTTATCAAAGCGTTCAACGGGATCACCCCATTGACAACATCATTGGAAGTATTCAAAGAGGGGTAAGTACTCGTTCACGTTGGCAACTTTTTGTGAATGTTACTCTTTTGTTTCCTCTTTGGAGCCTTTCAAGGTAGAAGAGGCACTTGAAGACCCAGATTGGGTAATAGCCATGCAAGAGGAACTAAACAACTTCATAAGAAATGAGGTATGGGAGTTGGTGGAAAGACCAAAGCAAAACGTGATTGGCACCAAGTGGGTCTTCCGTAATAAGCAAGATGAACACGGTGTGGTCACAAGGAACAAAGCAAGGTTAGTTGCAAAAGGTTTCACCCAAATTGAAGAGTTGGATTTTGGTGAAACCTATGCATCTGTAGCTAGGCTTGAGTCAATTCGTATATTACTTTCCTATGCTACTCACCTTGAATTCAAGCTATATCAAATAGATGTGAAGAGTGCATTTTTGAACGATCCCCTATCCGAGTTGGTGTATGTTGAACAACCACCGGGCTTTGAAGATCCAAAGTTTCCAAACCATGTGTACAAGCTCTATAAGGGGCTTAAGCAAGCACCTAGAGCATGGTATGAATGCCTTAAAAATTTTCTTCTCAAGAACGACTTTGTGATGGGCAAATCCGATTCTACTCTCTTTATTCACAAAGTTGGTAAAGATATATTTGTTTGCTAAATATATGTCGATGACATTATATTTGGCTCTACTAATGAAAAGTTTTGTGAAGAATTTGGTAGTATGATGACCAAAAGGTTTGAGATGTCCATAATGGGTGAATTGAAGTTCTTCCTTGGATTTCAAATCAAGCAAATGAAGGAAGGGACATTCATATGTCAAACCAAGTATACAAGGGATATGCTCAAGAAGTTTGACATGGCCGACGCTAAACCCATCAAGACACCAATGGTGCTAAATGGGCATCTCGATCTCAATGAAGAAGGAAAGCCGGTCTATCAAAAGGTATATCATTCCATGATTGGCTCTCTTCTTTACCTTTGTGCATCTAGGCCCGATAATGCTTAGTGTGTGCATGCGTGCAAGATTTCAAGCCAATCCTAAGGAATGTCATCTAATGGCCATTAAGAGAATCTTTAGATATTTAGTTTACACTCTTAACCTTGGCTTACGGTATCCTAAGGGTTCCACTTTCGATTTACTTAGCTACTCCGATTCGGATTATGCCGGTTGCAAATTAGATCGAAAGAGTACCACCGGGACTTGCCAATTTCTTGGAAGGTCCTTGGTGTCATGGAGCTCAAAGGAGCAAAATTCAGTTGCTTTATCCACCGCTGAGGCCGAATATGTGGCCGCCGGTGCATGTTGTGCCCAACTTTTATGGATAAAGCAAATGTTGAGTGACTTCGGTTGTGAGTTTAGTAAGATTCCACTCTTGTGTGACAACGAGAGTGCTATCAAGCTAGCTAACAATCCAGTGCAACACTCTCAAACAAAGCACATAGATATTAGACATCACTTCTCGAGGGATCATGAGGCTAAGGGAGATATTGCTTTACGTCATGTAAGCACCAAGAGGAAACTTGCCGATATCTTCACTAAGCCTCTAGATGAGCAAATGTTTTGTGCTTTGAGGAATGAACTAAAAATCTTGGATTCTCGTGGACCTATTGCACACACACTTGATTGTTGCCTAGATAGGAAAATAAATTTATTTATGTTGCATTTTATTTCAAAACTTGGTTTTTGATCCTTGGATCAAATCTTGGCTCAAGTGATCATTGTAATGTAATATTGTTTGTTGGTTGATCACTATTGAGTTAAGATGTCTTACATGTTCATAAACCATCTATCGAGAGATCTCAATCGAAATCCATCTCAAAATCTATCTTTTTGGAGCCTTTTGGCACCTGTCGGAACTTCCGACACTGTGTCAGAACTTCCGATACCCCTCGGAAGTTTCCGGGAAGTCCCAACAGGTACTCTCTGCTGGATCTCTTTTATCCTGTCAGAACTTCCGATACCCCTCGGAAGTTTCTGGGAAGTCCTGACGGGGTTCCTCTGTTGATCAGCTCTTCTCCTGTCGGATCTTCCGATGAGGCATCAAAACTTCCGACAGGCCTCGTGGGTTTATATACCCCTGCATCGGCCCCCTAACCCTAACGGCTCTTTTCTTCTAAACCGGCACCATCCTCTCTCCTCCTCTCCACCCCTTGGGAGATTTCGAGTTTGGACCATCAAAAGCTCAAGGGATCATCTTCTTTGGATTCTCACTTATCGGAACCTCCGATCCACCCTTTGTATGCTCCGATCCGCGCGGGAGTTCATCAAGGTAACTCATTTCAAATCCCCACCGCCTGATCTCTCAATGCCCTAGGAGTTAGAGGTTCATCTTTTAAGGACAGTCTCTAGGATGATCATAGACCCTTTACCTGCAATATCAAACTTCTTGGATGGATAGATTTCAAATCCCATGGATTTAGGTTGGAATTGGGCTCTATCGAAACTTCCGATAGAGTATCGAAACTTCCAATGTGTCAGAAGTTCCGACACTGTCTCAGAAGTTCCAATAAGTGTCTGTTGTTTCGACATCTCAGTCCAAGTGCATCCTTGCTAATCCATGAATCACTCCTTCTCTTTGTCCTGTCAGATGGTTCGCGAACGCAGAAGCAAAAGGCAAGAAGATCGTCCTGAAATCCAATCAAATTCCTCCACCGAGTCTGATGATGACGTACCAATAGCTCTAAGAGGTGGAAAGAGAAAGGCTATTCCCAAGGTGCCTACCCAAGCTTGAGGAAGGGGGAAGCGTAGTGCTGTTGCAAGTTCTAGCCAAGCGCCTCCCCCTCGCAGAAAAAATGCATCTACTCCGGGAGCTCATTTGGATGATAATGAATATATCAATTTGGATGCTCTCCAGTCAGTCATTCTTAGGGTAAAGAAGCCTACTCGTCATGAAAGGCCCGGATACACTCCCCTTCGCCCCGTGGACTATATGAAAGGGAGGCATGATGTGCGAGTTTTGAGGTATGATGACCCCTCTAAGTATCAGAAGGAATTTTGTGGGGATGTGCGCTTTTAGCTCGCTTTCATGCGGATTGGTATAAGTCCATAATTCTTAGCAAGTCACATCCCACCATGGAGATGAAATCTATGGATTGGGACTATTTCTTTGATGCGGACTTGCCGGTTGTTGGTCAAGTCAATGATGCTTGCAATAATAAGTTTCTTCGCAAAATTATGAAGTTTAATCAAGATTGGAATGAAGAGGTAGTGACCCAATTCTATGCTACTCTTTATATTAACAGGCCCAACAAAGTTATGCATTGGACTATTCAAGGGAAGCCATTGTCTGTGTCATGTGAGCACTTTGCACACATTCTTGGCTATGGAGGATCCTATCTCAATGGTCCAACGATTCATGATGAGAATGTGTTAGAGGATGCAGAAATGGCATTTATGTATGATATTGCATATGGACCTATTGAGCATGGCACTACAAAGGGGATGATACCGTATTATCGCCTGTTGAATCAGCTGTTTCGATACACCCTTTGTCCCAAAGGTGGAGACTCGGATAATATTTCAAATATGTCCAAGAATATACTTGCATGGATGCATCCGAGCAAAGAAGACTTCAATGTCTTTGATTTCATTTGGGAGGAAGTCATTATCTGCTCTCATTCTCCAAGGAAGAGTTATCACTATGCCCCATACATTTTTGCTATGATCAAAGAAGTGACACACTTGGACATCTTGACTGACAAAGCTCATCCGATCTGTAGGCCAAAGAAGGGTCAACTTGAGAGGCTCTTGAGGATTGGTTCCCATGTTGTTTGCCTTCCGCCTCCAAGCTCATCTCAAGGACCTCCGGCTTCTTCTCAAGGACCCTCACATGTTCACGGACCTTCTTCTTCACATGGTCCTTCCTTGGAGCCCTCATCGTCTAGGCTATCCACTTCTAGGGGTCCTTCTCGTGCCCCTAAGAAGAAAGGTATTCTAAGCTTCATCTCACAAGGCTTATTTGCGTGCTTCAATGTCGCAAAGCACAATGCAGATGAAATATATGCCCATAATAAACACATGGATGAAGAGCTCTTGAAGATAGAGAAGAGGCAAAAGGAGCTCATGGCTAAAAGTGATCTTCCACATTCTTCGGTTCGTGCTCCTCTTGACTTACCTCCACCGCCGGTGTTCTATAATTCTTGGGAGGAGTTTGGGCAGCCCTCGGTCTTCTTTGGGCCTTCCCAAGGTGGTATGAAGGAAGAAGATTTTGGTGGACGGGAGGAGTCTAGTGAGGAGGAAGAGGAAGAAATTCCCGAAGCCAACACTCCCGAAGATTAAGATGACACTGATGGTGATGAGGGAGACGCCGATGAGTGAAGGCCCATGGAAGGGCCTCCCCATTTTGGCGCTTGATGCCAAAGGGGGAGTGACGCTCACCATGGATGGATGTTATCTTAGCTTGTCTTTATCTTATCTAGTGGCTTGTGGACTTGTAAGGCAATTTATGTGTGTGGTGTAATGGTTGGTGTGCCAAGTGAACTTTTCAATTTGTAAGACTCATTTGCTATGCTAGTGTGGCTTAAGACTCTTATTTGCTTGTGATGAGTTGTTTATGACTTGTGTGGTGTAATGTTCTTTCTCACTTTTGTAGAAGTGTCCCATCTTGTCATATGCATCACGTTGATATTCTTGACACACTCTTGCACCCCACATTTGCAAGGATATAGGGGAGCCCACTCAATTATTGCATTTGGCATTTGAGGCCATTTATCTTCTCATGCACATATTAAGGGGGAGCTCATCTATATAGTTGCTTTTGAAGCATTTATATCTTTCTTGTGAGTTTTAATTGTGTTGTCATCAATCACCATAAAGGGGGAGATTCTAAGTGCATTTCGCCCCCTAAGTAGGTTTTGGTGTTCATGACTAGCATAGTTAGGGGACTAACACAATTATTAAGTGATTCACAGGTTCTAAGTTCAAAAGAATGCAAAGGTGTATGAAAAGACTCTCAAAGAGCCCTTATTGCAAGGCTAAGATAGCGTTAAGCTCAAAAGAAGTTTCTCTTTGTTATTTCTAATTTTAAATTTGAGTTTAGGAACGCTGTACTATAAAGGGGGATGCAAATGGATAGCTTCAAGATGCTAAGGTGCTCTATTGAGATGCTAACTAACCTTTTGAGAGACACAAATCTCCCACGTACACAACCTTTACCTCAGCATTTCTGTGCCAGTCGGAAGTTCCAACGGTGTGTCGGAAGTTCCGACAGGTATCGGAAGTATCCAGATAATCCTGACAGAGGTCCTCTGTGCGTCTAACTCAAAAGTGTCGGAAGTTCTGATACTCCATCGGAAGTTCCGATAAGTGTCAGGTGTTTGTGGAAACTCCCTATAGGGGTCTCTACTCACCTAAGCTAACTCTATCAGAAGTTCTGACCCTGTGTCGGAAGTTCCGACAGGTACATAACCTGTCTATAACGGCTAGTTTTGGGGGGATGGGTATAAATACCCCCTTAGCACCCCCCATTCAAAGTTGCTGACCTAACTCGAGCCAAAACACTCCCATAGCATTGAATACTCCCTCTCCTCCCCAATCCTTGAGTTCTTGAGCTAGGGTTTGGGTGAGAGTGAAATTGAGAGTGTGAGGGACTTGAGGGTTGAGTGGGAAGTTCAAGAAGTTCATCTCAAGAGCACCTCAATCATCCTCGGCGTCAATTTGCATTTGTTACTCTTGAAACTCGCTTCTAGACGGCTAGGCGTCACCCATTTGAGCGCCCTCTTTGTGTGGTGCGCCTGCGAACGTTTGTATCACCCATCCTTCGTGGATTCAGAGTAAGTGACTCAATCTTCCTTTGTGGTTGATTGAGGGAGCTAAAAGGGTTAGTGAGGACCCGGCTCTTTGTGAGCTCCTCAACGGAGACGTAGCTCTCTCAGTGAGAGTGAACTCCGGTAACAAATCCTTGTCTCACGTGCTTATTGTGTTCTTTGTTCTAAGTCTTTCCTAGAAACTCGTTTTTAGTCGATCTATGCATTTAAGTTGTTCCTTGCATATATATCACCTGGAGTAGCATCTACGCTTCATTTAATATCTTTTGATTCAAATAGTTTGTGGCGGGACACCTCGGATTAACTTAGCTAAAGCACGGTTAAGTCACCTAACCCGCGAATCTCATGCTTTAATCAAGTTAACTCGACGATCCGTCGGATTTCATCCGATTAAACCACTTAGACAGGACCGAGTTAGCATAGCTCACACGAAGGTGAGTGGTTGTAGAGAATACAACAGATCAAATAATTAGTCCAACGATTCATTACACACTAGTTCGAAATCAGAGTTTTACAAGGTTCAAAAGCAACGGAAGATAAAATATAGCGGAAGCTAGCGCCGGGGTCGGATGTCCCTGATGAGGCCAAACAGAACATCAGTGATCCTGCTCCTCGCCGTCCGAGGAGGGATCCCACTCGACCGTCCACCCAGGAGGAAGCTGGGACGGCCAAGTGCCAACAGCAGCAAACTCAGAAGCTTCAACCTCACCTGAAAAGAGATGCCACAAGCAAGGCTGAGCTGCTAAGCTCAACAAGACTTAACCGACCGGTGGGACAAACTACTCCACCACTTCTAGACATGCAAGGCTCTTTGGCTGAGGAGTTTTGTTTGCTAAAAGCAACTATAGTAGGTCCTTACTTTCAATGTTTTAGCTCCGGTTCTAAGTTCATTAACCAGCCTACTTTTGCAACTCATGCTAAGCAAACACAGATCCAAACATAATGTGCATAAAGCTCAACATCAAGTTCATATCATCATCATATTCCATCTTTACTCAGTGTAGCATAGCGATCAAGCAGTCTCAAACTGTGAGAGGCAGACGAATCGATTCGAGTTCCTTAACCATGCATGGCAAACCTAACCTCACGACATCTGCGCACCACCGAGGGTCGCTTCCTGTGTCGGCCGTCCCCATCAATTCCCTGACCCGTGTCGGGCCCACCTCTCTTGGTGCAAGGTTCCACAGACCCGGCCTCTGCCGTTCCGTGACCACACTTGCCACCACAAGCGGCCGCAGGGGAAACTCTGTTCCAGAGACAGTGGATCGAACCGCTCATGTCCAGGTTCAATCAGGTACTAGGCTTCCCCATCCCATAATGGGTATGAGATTAGTACTTTCAAACACTTGATCACGAACACCACCACTATCGGACCTTAAACAGATTCAAGTAAACAGACGGGGCGATCAGCCGATCACCAAAAGAGTTCACCAAGCCCTGCTCCGTGCATCGTCCTTATAGTTGTAACCAGAAGGAGAACAACCAACTCCTATAACTCGCGAGTGACAGGAAATCACTCGACTTCTACCGAGCCCTATTAAGCATTGCAACTACTCGGACTTAACAGACTAGTGTTCAGATCAAGGGAACTAAGTCATACATCTATGGTTTCAAACAACTCCTATAACATAAATGCACATACATATGAAGGAAGGCATGTGCAAGTTTAGAAAATTTGGGTTCATGCTCCGGGGCTTGCCTTCGAGCGGGGTGGATGCGAACTAGTCCTCTGCGGGTTCTACTTCAGCTCCTGCGGTCGGCAGCTCAGCTACTGCTCCGTCTTCTAGCGCCGAATGCAGTTCGTAGGTGCCGTCCGCGAGATTTAGCTCTACACGGAAATACAATGCAGGGCTAAACATTTAGATGGTTATCTCAACAACACTTGCACATTTTAGCTCAGACACTTGTAGTAAAGCTACAGGAAAGGTGGAGGAGTCCAACTTCAGTTGGTGGAGAACAGGATAGAAAGGTCAGATTGGGAGAAACTTATGATCTGACCCTTAGACTTAAGGAATAACTGTATCGGGGTCCTCAGACTTAATACAGAGAAGTCCCCGAAATTTACACAGATACCCTCGGGTCAAAGAAAAAGATTCAGCCGAGCCCTCGGGCGAGGCGGATAAGGGTCGGCGAAACAGATAGGGTCGGGCGAGACAGAAAAAAAAGGGGTCGGGCGAACCGGGAAGGGGGTCAGCATCTTACCTTTAGGTCTACTGGTGAAGTCTTGGGGTCGGAAAGGAACAGACTTAGGCGGAAGGACTAAGGCGCTAAGGTTTAGGCGGCGGCGAGGTTCGACGGTGCTCCGGCGGCGGCGGTGCTTCTTGTGGACAACAAGCAAGCTCTATCACCGTGCGGAGGAACAGGCGGCTGGTGGGTTGGGGAGAAGCGGGTTCGAGCGGAGAGGGGAACTTTCTCAAGAGCTTAAGCGGCAGTGCTCAAGTGCGAGCAGAGTATGGTGCGGCGAAGCAGCGATGGTGAAGGAAACTCCGGTAGGGGCTCTGGCACTCCCTTTTATAGCTGCGCGGAAGAGAGAGAGTTTGAGCAGCGCGAAGATCGGGAAAAAAAAGGATGGAGTGCTCTGCCTTTGCGGCGATTGAGCGGCGATGGGCGGCGAAGCAGAGCTTTGGTGAAAGGGTCTTTGGTCATTGGGCACTTGAGACAAAGCCGGCGCAGGCGCGGTTTTGCCGGGATTAGAGTTGGCGAAGGCGAGCAGGGTCTGGTCGCGTCAAGCGACGGATTGTGGGCGGTGACTTGACTGGCGTGTGACAGGAAGGAAGGCACTGCAAGCGAGGTCGCAGCAGGCGAGGTGACAGGGCGAGCGGCGACGCGAGCGAGCGCAGAACAGCGGCTTGCCGGGGCACATTACTAGCCAGGCGGAAAAGGAGCTGTCTCTACCGGAGCCGTGGTTGGCGAGGGCGGTATCGTCGTGGAGCGTGCGCGCGGGCGGTGCGACCGTGGAGAGGCGGAAAAGCCGGAAGGCATCGGGGCACGGGGCCGGGGATCCGGGCGAGGTGATGGGTGCGGGATGCGAGGCGGTCTGGCGCGGCAGCGGCAAAACCTCTGCCACGGCAGTGACAGGACGCCTTGGCGCGGCTGGCGAGGGTGCGAGCGAGACGAGGCGAGGCAGAAAGGGCCGCATGGGCTTCCGCGCGCGATTGGAAGGGAGGCGCGCTGATCCATCTTGTCGCGGTCGGCGACCGGGCGAGGTAGCGCGCGCCAAAGAAGTTGAGCCACGCGGCGGGGAAGCTCTGAAGCGGGGCGCACGCTGCTCTGGCGCGTTTGACTCGAGGGATCTGTGGGATCTGGTTGTGGGTCCACCAGCCAGTCTCTGGCTCTCCCTCAGCTCTAAGATTTTGGAGGAACACTGTCTTTGGGACTTAGAGAAGAGTTGCCGTTTGCCGGTTGGTGCGGTTTTAGGGGTCGGACCGGTGGAAACTGCAGATTGGGATTAGCCTTGAGATTAACTCAGCTGATTAACCAAGGTCGTTGCATAGTTTTGGTAGAATCAGGTTGCATTTTGATTTCGTTCAGGTCACTTTATCCTGTTGGAAGTTTCGATCTAGTACCGGAAGCTCCGATTCATCGGAAATTCCGGCACTACGTTGGAAGTTCCGACATATCTAATACTGCTGCGAGTTTTTCAGGAAAATTCGAAGTGAGCCTATTCAACCCCCTCTAGGCATCAATAGATCCTTTCAGAGCCGAGGCGTATGTAGGTATACGAAAGCCGTAAAATATTTAATTAAAATAAGACTTAGCTTGATTCGTGACCGAGTTAAAGAGTCGGCATCGTACCTGAACGAGCAGCCATTGGTGAATAGCTGTTGACGAAGCTGATGTTGGGTCCAGATGGTCGAAGTGGTCAGCGGTGCTGGCTATAGGAGCAGCAGTGCGTCGTGCAGTAGTCACGGCCATAAGATGTACGGATCAGCGCTGCCTTGTAGCGCCCGCCGAGGTGACCTCCGTGGCTCCAACGCCTACTCCTCCCAATGCTTGATATAGTGAACCATCATTGATGACCTTCGGTGACCATAAAAAAAAATAATGATGTAAACTAGATCGGCTATGGAATAGTAGATAGAATAGAATCTTCTTGCTTGTTGATACGTGTTGCACGTGTGTGCTGATCCATCCTAGGGGTGCGCACGCCAGCATTGATCAAGGCGTGCCAACGCGTGCAGATGATGTGCCGAGAAGTCCCGCCGATAGCGCGCGAGCAACCTCGAGGCCCCGACGATCGAATTCGAGTGGGTCTGGATCAGGAAGACGAAGCCCGTGCATAAACCCACGCAGATCGGAAACACAAATCAATCTATAATTGGCTACCAAAGGACCAAATCAATCTGATTTCGAAAAATAAGAACGAGTCACCCGATCAGGTTGGAGGATGTGGGTGGGCTCTTGCGAGGAAATCCTTCATGCTCTCGGAGAAGATGACGCGGGGCGAGATGCCATCGAGCTCACTGGGGAGGATCTCACAATCACCCATACCTAGCGTGCCAACTGTCGGATTTAGTAGCCTGACAGTCCAATAGGGGTTACCCAAGTGGTTGATTTGTAGACAGAGGGGATTGTGAGATCAAGAACTTGAAGATGATCACGAGAACACGAGGATTTAGACATATTTAGGTCTCCAGAGAGTAATACCCTACATCATGTATTCTGATTTGTATTGCTTTGCGCTGGTGCGTGGAATAGTTGGGGTGCTCTGGGAGGCGTCCTTGACCGCCTTATATAGGCTGACAACCTAGGGTTTACAAGTCAGTTTGAATCTAATCTACTTGGTAGTTACATGGAAGGTAATCTGAGTCGGATTACAATACGTATCCCGCAATATTCAGACCGATTTGAATCGTCCAGCCTCATTGACTTGTGCTCTAAGTATCTTCATGTCCTTGGCCCGCACATTCTGGTCGGGCGGATCCACTTACCAGTTACCAGGATCGATAAGTATCTTGGTCGGTGGGAATCCATGGGGTATCCATATCCCTCAATTTGAGGTGATGATAGCAGCATACGCATGAACACCGCTCCTGCGTCATTCACGCCCTTTTGCTTGGAGTGTCACGGTCGAACGGCCGACCTTCTCACAGATTCTAGCGCTTGGTATTAACGTCGCGCCGTATAACACTAGCGATACCATCAAATCGAAAACCATGGTTTTTACAACGCACTTGTCCTGGCATAGTGGCATGGACTATCGAGCGTACCGAAAGAGTATCGTACTTGTCGAAAAAAAAGAAAAGATTCGTATCGCAGGCCTCAAAGACAAGAGCCACGATTGGCACGCGCGGACTGTGGACTCGTCCGGGCACACTATCCCTCTCGCACGCGCCTATTTAAACCACACCCAAGCCACATAGCTGAAACACACCCACACATACGCGAAGCAGGAGCACACAGCAATGGCGAGCACCAAGCTTGCGTTCCTGGCCGCCGTCGTCCTGTTGCTGCTGTCGCCGCCGCGCGCCGTGGCCCGGCACCACCACCACGAGCCGGAGGACCCGTGCCGCGACGGCGACGGTGCCTCGGGCCTGCTGCGGCACAAGGACCCCCGCTGCTCGTCCCCGGCGGTGTCGTCGCCCAAGCGCGGCGGCACCCGCGCGGTGATGACGGTGAACGGGTTCGAGAAGGGGGAGGACGGTGGCAGCCCGGCGGCGTGCGACGGGCACTTCCACAGCAACCGCGACATGATCGTGGCGCTGTCCACGGGGTGGTTCGCCGGCGGGCGGCGGTGCCACAGGCCGATCCGCATCACGAGCGTCCGCACGGGGCGCTCCGTGGTGGCCCGGGTCGTGGACGAGTGCGACTCCAGGCACGGGTGCAGGAACAACGTCGTCGACACGTCCAGGGCCGTCTGGGACGCGCTCGGCCTCGACACCGACGTCGGCGTCGTCCCGGTCACCTGGTCCGACGCCTGATCGAAGGCCGTCGTCAAGCGGTTTATGTGTGAGGCCTGGTTTGATTCCATTGACTTATTCTTAGCACCCGTCATATCGAATGTTTAGATACTAATTAGGAGTATTAAACGTAGGCCTTGTTTGGGAGGAGGGGCTAAAATTTAGCCTTGGGCTAAACTTTAGCCCTCTCAAATGTTGGAGGCTAAAGTTTAGCCC
>NC_028458.1:15324710-15354847 GCF_000263155.2 Setaria italica | reverse complement strand
TCATACTAGTCGGTTGGAGCGCTCGTGCTCCCACAGGTCATGGGGACGGAGGAACAGAGCGGCGCGGTCATCACGCGACGCGATGAGGACCCCCTAGTGCTTCCGTTCCCCTTCCCTTCTCTCTCGCCCGGCTGCCGCACGGAATATGGGGATCGGGCGCAACCGCCGAAGAGCCTGCAGCGGCGGGGGTCCAATGCATGGATGACACGGATGGCTTCTGGTACCTGTTACAGGCGGTGGGGGGCCCGGGAAACCCGTGTTTGGTGGTGGAGTCGGCGACCGGCGCCGCTGGCGTTATCCGTACCCTTGTTTCGCGATATCACATTCCTGGCGAAATAAAGGCCTGGATTGGTTCTTTTGCTTATTTTTAAGCACCCGTCACATCGAATGTTTAGATACTAATTAGTATTAGTCAACGTAGACTAGCTACAAAACCCATTACATAAGTGGAGGCTAAACGGCGAGACAAATCTATTAAGCCTAATTAGTCCATGATTTGACAATGTGTTGGTACAGTAAACATTTGCTAATGATGGATTAATTAGGCTTAATAGACTCGTCTCGCCGTTTAGCCTCCACTTATGTAATGGGTTTTGTAAATAGTCTACGTTTAATACTCCTAATTAGTATCTAAATATTTGATGTGACACGTGTTAAAAATAAGTAAAAGGGAACTAAACGCCCCCTGAGTCGCTGCTCTCGAGGCAGACTTGTAGAGTGGAAGAACAAAACTTGTTGCACGGTTCCATGCGATTTCTTCCTGCAATGGTCAGCTGTTGCTGTCAGTCCCAATTTGGAAACGTTGGTCTGTTGAGTCAGTGGCATGGCAATGTTGTGTTCGTCACGCCTCACGCGATTAGGGATGTGGGATTTGCTTAGGGGGTGTTTGTTAAATTTTAGCACATATCGCATTGGAGGTTTGGATACTAATTACGAATATTAAACATAGTCTAATTATAAAACTAATTGCACAGATGGAGTTTAATTCGCGAGACGAATCTATTAAGCCTAATTAGTTCACGACAATGTGGTGCTACGGTAACCATTTGTTAATGATGGATTAATTAGCCTTAATAGATTCGTCTCGCGAATTAGACTCCATATGTGCAATTAGTTTTATAATTAAGTTCATGTTTAATCCTCCTAACTAGTATCCGAACATCCGATGTAACCTTACTAAAGTTTATACCAACCAAAGAGATGAAGTTGATAGTGAAACCGGCCAATAATGCAACCACATTAACTCCACCGATAAGCTCGCGCCTGAAAGAACGGGGCAGGTCGTTGAACTGGACTGCGTTTGGTTTACTCGATAGCTCAGTAGACGCAAGTTAAACGCTTCTGCATGAAATGTAGACGTAGAATATATAGTTGCATACTTGCATTTAACTACCACGGTACATTGTACTCTCTCCTCCATTCCGAATACATGAGCTTATAATAAGTTAATAAACTAATTAGATTGTGATAAACGTATTTAAAAATGGGGAGAATACTTTTTAGAAATATATAAAGGGGGAGTTCCGGATCATGTTCTTCCATTTTTTTAAAACAAAATTCAGGGCCTGCATTGCCAGGCACATTGGGACCAAACTCTTCTGAGATGTTGTTTAAATTTGAATAAAACTCAACACTTGTACTCCGCTAATATGTATAACATGTCACTGCATTGCCAGGCACATTGGGACCAAACTATTCTGAGATGTTGTTTAAATTTGAACTAAAACTCAACACTTGTACTCCAATATGTATAACATGTCACATAAAACATATGATATATCGGAGTAATACTAACATAACTTTGTGCTAGAAAAAAATATTTTTAGAAAGGGGCTGTCTATGTGTCACTTGAGCGTTCTGTGGGCTGGACACTCGATTTTCTTAGCCGTTGTTTTTCCATCCAAAGCCATTGTGTTTCTTCTTCATCTATCCGTTCTGCTCCTTCAACCTCATAGCAGGTCGAATTCTCCTTTGCTCTTGCTGCCTTGCCCACACCCTCACCTTGCGTGCCCCTCCCTTGCCGCAACGGGTAGGGTCTCACCGGAGAGCTGCTGGCAAGGATCTCCGACGAGACCCTACCCCGTCCGCGGCAGCCTCCTCGCAGCCCCTCCGGCTGCGGCTTCCTACCACCACCATGGTCGTTATCATCACCCCCGTCCCGACCCTACCCGCCGGATGTCCTCCACCGTCCCGCCGGCGGCGTCACCGCCGCCTTGCCTCACCAGCCCACGCCCACCGCCGCCGCCGGTCCTCTCCTCTAAGCCCGTCAGAAACAGATGAACCCCCAACCCCAAACCCAATCCCTAACCTCCAACCACCCCGGAGTTCCGCTGGAGACGAGGAAGACGCTGGTCTCGGACAATGCAGGCAGCACGGCTTGACGGGAGAAAATCGAGTGCTCAGCCTCCTTAAAACACCTCAAGTGCAGTTTAGATTTCCCCCTTTAGAAATAAAGTGGGTCTTTATGATTTCACAAAAGGAGACAGTATATAAGTAGGACAAGTGTGATGTAAGATGTAACTGATGTTACTAGAGAAACACACGCGAACCAATTCGTTCTGCACCTCGTGAAAGTGTCTTATTCTGCCTGTCCATCACCAAGCAGACAGTCTAGCAACTAGAGCTAACGAACTACGGCATCACTCCCCGACCACGGCGACGCCATTTCTAGCCCGCCCCTCGCCGCGCGGCGGCCGACTCTGGTGAAGGCGTTCTGGCGTGGGACCACGTGACGGGGAACTCGCCGACGACGCCGGTGTCGAGCCCGGGCGCCCTCCACACGCCGCGGGCGACGAGTCCACGATGTTGCTGCGGCACCCGCGGCGGGAGTCACACTCGTCCACCACCCGTGCCTCCACGGTGGTCCTGCCGCACCGGCGCCCGTGCGCGAACCACGCCGTGGACAGCGCCACGACCGACGGAGCTCCCTGTCACCTGCCGAAGTGCCCGTCGCACGCCGACGGGCCGCGCCGCTCTCGCCGCGCCGGAAGCCGTTCACCGTCGTCATCACAGCGGGGGTGCCGCTGCGTCGTGATGACGGCGACAGGTGGTGGCTGCCCGGCGGGCGGCGGGGCCTGCAGGTTGAGGTCTACTGCGTCATTGGCGGCGCCCATGTCGAACGGAGCCGGCTTACCGTGCCGCCGGGCAGCGGCGCACGAGACCTGAAACAGGGCAAGGATGGCGATGGTTACCGCAATCTTAGCGCTCGCCATTGCTACGCTCGATCGAGGTGGGCGCTCGAGGTGCCTTTGTGATAGCGATGCTAGCTTTTTTGTATGCCACGGGCACGGCACGCGTCAGCTTCGATGTTACCAGGCGCGCGCGGTAATACCTGTGCAAGTGCAAGAACAAGCCGCCGGTCTGAATCGGGAAAGCTCCAGATGTTCCGGTGGTTGTGCGACGCTTCATCATCCACCCATTAGCTGATCAATCGATGCTGGCAAGCTATCACGTCCAAACGTGTGACACCTCTGAATCGGATATAACAGAGTATGATGAGAGAGTTGCGTTATAACTTTCGCCAAGTTTTTTTTTAGTTAATTGTATCCGTGCCATTATAACTTTCACATTTTTAAGCTACACCATAAGTGTTCGTGATATAGGAATCATACCATTACAGTTCTCGTGTAATTTGAACTGTGCCATTTTCTACGCTCTCGGATCGTCTTTGGGCTCACGTGCAGACCACAATATTTCAGTATCACCCCAAATACCCCTATCTCTCTCTACTTGCTGGCGTGCAGGCTCCACATGTCATCATCCGACAGCTTCCAGGTTTTCATTTCGAATACAGGCATGCCAAATGGTGCTTAATTTGTCTGGCATTTTTGCTTACTCACAGAATCACACGTCATGTTATTTTTCCATCCAGTTGCATATCCACTTTTGTCCCGTTCAAGGTCATTCGCACTGTTCCTACTGCATGGTCCTGAAGCTAGATGCCTAATATAGAAGCTGTACATACGATTTTGTGGGCACATCTCCTACATTTCCCCCGTGCTTTTGGCTGCAGGACCATGAACCTGGCTACAGGGCTCCATATTTTTGCTTTATCTACTTATATATGCATCGCTTTATTTATAAATTCTCACGCTAAATTTGCATTGGTAATGACATAAATTAGTTGATCTGATTTGTTTTCAAAAGATGAAGATGCAGAAGAGAAATGTACTATAATCTTCCAGATTCTGGCTTCCATTCTTCTGCGTTAACGATTGAACTTCTCTACTTAAAAAAGAGAAACTAAGGGGTGTTTGGATGCTAGGGACTAAACCACCACATCGGATGTTTGGTCACTAATTACAAGTATTAAATATAAGTTAGTGATAAAACTAATTGGCTTCGTAAGACGAATCTATTAAGTCTAATTAACCCATAATTAGCACATGTTTACTATAGCATCACATAGGCTAATCATGAACTAGGTTTAATAAATTCGTCTAACGAATTAGCAATTAATTTTATCATTATACTATATTTAATACTCCTAATTAGTGTACCAATATTCGATGAGTTGTTTTTTTGGTACGTCGTCATCCGATCCTCCCATTTTTTCCCGTACGTCCGTCTGCCTCCGGCTTCCCCTTTTCCCGATCCTTCCTCTTTTTTCCAGATCCATACCTCCTCCCGTTAACCTCAACCTCCTCCCGTTCGGTAGTGATTTTTATGCAGCGCGGCAGCTGTTTGAAAAAATATACTGTTGCTTGTTGATTGGTTGTACAGCCGCAACCAAACAGCTGCAACAACCAGAAGCGCACTTGAGCTATTGTTGCGGCTGCGGCTGCAGCAGTTCAGCAAAGCCCATTGACTCCAGCAGCAGCCTACTTGTACAAAGTACTGTAGCACAGAACAGCAACAGCCGCAACAGTAGCTGAAACGAACACCTTGTACAATTTGAGCTTTTATTTATGGTACGAAATATGAGCCAATCATAGATGACATTGACATTGCATTTCTGTGCTACATAGAGGACTACTTGGTTTCCTAATAGGGTCATGTTTAATTACCCTCCAACTCCTAACTTTAACACTATGCAAAAAGAAGATTCCCTATCACATCAAACTTGCGGTACATGTATGGAGTACTAAATGTAGACGAAATTAAAAACTAATTGCACAGTTTTGTTGTACTTTGCGAGACGAATCTTTTGAGCCTAATTAGTCAATATTTGGACAATAATTTACAAATACAAACGAAACGCTACAGTGTGCTACAGTGCTGGCACAGTAATTTTGCATCTCCTAAATTGACCAACTAAACAAGACCTAGATAAGCTGTTTTGACTACATTGACAGTAGTGGGTTCAGTGGACGCATCATGCAGTCCTTCATGTTATACTGTGTTATATAATTATCCTGTACTAAATTTCGCATCCTTTCCTAGTTAGTTTAAGGTTTGTGATAAACATTCTAGAATTTCACAATATTGATTATTCAAGCCGTAGGCATAAACTCTTAATTTTTTCCATGTTTCACCTTTTGGTTTCCATAGATCTTTGAGCTTCATGGCAAGTACAAAAAGATATTTTGTACCTCAAAATACACAAAAAAGAAAAGTTATTTTTCATGCGTACCAAAAAAGAATTTTGCTTCTGTTTTCCTGTAATTTATGAACCATTGAAACAGTTGGTTTCTAAATAATGCTAATGGCACTGAGCGTTTAGCATCATTCCTATAAGGGCGCGGCGTAGCGCGCTGTTCATCCTAGTACTACTGGTCTGTATACATTTTGGTTAACAAATGCATCCTAATCTTTCTTTTATTTGTTAATATTATTACCATCAAGACCCCCTATTCCGGGGGGTCCTACCGCGCCCATTCGGCCGGGCCACGTCGCCCGAATTTCGCGTTGGTTGGATCGCAGCCGATCCTGCCACAGGCGCATGTAATTTTGCAAAAAATTCCTTCAATGTTCCGTTAATCCGCTTCGTGTCCACGGAGGTCCCTATCCAGCAGTAACCGCGTCCGCGTTCGATTTCTTTGCGGAACGGACCCCGGATTCTAAAATATTTCAACACCAAGCAGAAGAAATTCCGATTTCGCGTCGCTTTTGCAGAAAGCCGCCCGCCCACCGTTTTGCGAATAACCCCCCGCCGCTACACGCCCGATCTGCGTTGCCGTCCCCGGCCTGCTCACCCTCTTTCTCTTCTTTCCTCCGCCGCTGCTCGCTCCTAGCGTCGTCGCACCGCCCAAGCCTCCCGGCGACGCCGCCTCCTCTCTCGTCCTCTCTCCCCTGCTCAAAGCTCTATTTCCTTGCCGTAGTCCTCGGGAGCTCCTCACTGCTCGCTTCGCGTCATGGAGTCACACGTAACCCTAACCCTAGCCGTGGGGATTGCGTGCGGGGCGCGACAGTAGAGCGGTGCTGGACGATGCGTGTGGGCTGGGGCGCTCATGGGGCGCTGCACGCGTTGCGCACGTGCTGGCTCGACGGCGGCAGCTACCTAGCTTGGTCGTGGCGGATGAGGTGCTGAGGCACCGCGGCGGCGGCCTCCAGCACCTCGTGTGGCGGTGTCTACAGCAGCAGCGGCTGCAAGGCTAACCTTAGCAAATGCCGTGACCCACCACTGCTAGCGCAGGATCTTTGAGGGACACATGAAGCCACCCGTCGTGCAGCAGGAACAAGATAATGTTGGCCTCTTAATTTTATTAGCACTCATAGCAACTGATTGATTAATGTCAAGCTAATCTTTTTTACACTACCCTTTTCACTACTTATTATTCCCTTCGTTAATAGTAGAAAAACAAAGTAAAAAGAACAGAAGATTATCCCTAAGGCCCCGTTTGGATCATTGGAATTGAATTCCATCCTAATAATCATAATTTAGACACAAATTAATTAAGCTAATATAATTGTATGTGGAATATAGTTGTATATTATAGTTGGTGATATGGGAGAGATACTTGTATGCTGCACTTCTACTATAGAGAAGCGAGTCTAAGAGCGTGCTATAAGAATTGAATTCCATCTAATAACCATAATCTATAGAATCAATTTCCATCTCCCACCCCATGAATTTAAGATAGGCTTATATCTAAACTTTGGAAAGTTGTGGAATGCCACATTCCAACATAAATTAGCCTACTCCATTAAATAGATTCCAATTCCTTGGACCCAAACGGGGCCTAAAGGATTTCTAAGAGTTTATCAGTCGAGTGAATCAATCTGTCTTACATCCTGAATTTGGGTCCCTTAAGGATTGGCAAATTTTGTAATGAGATAGGGCATAGTCTAATGCCTGAAATGTTTCTACATCTAACTGAAATGAAATGGAGCAGTGTATGTACTGGTTGAGGTTAGCAGAGATTTTTCAATTAATTGTTTAATTATGAGTAGTAGCTTAACATTTCCATTCCCTTGAGTGTTCCTCGTAATGTTTTAATTATGAGTAGTAGCTTAACATTTCCATTCCCTTGAGAGTGTTCCTCGTAATGTCAAGCCAAGGAGAAACTTAGATTAGGTGGAAACAACAAGTGTTATTTCCCTAATTCCCTTGATTATTCATTCTGATATTTCCATTTTATAGTTGGTTCGATCGAGTTCTTGTTAAATTCTGTGATATGATAGATTGTGATGGTGACTGCCTGTTGGTATCTTTTTTTTTATCTATTATATGTATAGTGAAGATCTTCTTAACACTCTTTCACTCATAATTTGGTGGCAAGCCCTCATTTGAGATGCAATATTGAAGGCTCATTAGTCTCTGTTACAACAAGTGACAATGGAATAAAAATACTTGCCAACACTGATGGACAACGCTTGCTTAGGATAATGTTTGCACTTTTAGATCAGCCTTTTCTCAATTTATAGTTTCCCCATTGATGTAGTACACTGACTGCAAAATACCATAGATGCTTAGGAAGTTTAAATTAATGGATAGAACAGCATATAATGAGGTTAGTACTTGATGACATCTATATAGTGATTACATGGCTAAGTCTGTTGTGGCAGAATTCTTGGTTAGGTACCATGGCAGCCTAACCATTTTGTACCATGGCTGGCTGTTATCTGTTGGTATTTTGAGCATGTAGCTGTAGCATGCGACTATGTGGCTGTGGTGTGGTAAATGTTCATTAAATTTATGTAGTTTTAGAGTGAATTAAGCTTTAGGACTCACAATTTCTATTGCTGAATTTGCTTGTCCTTACTCTTCGCATCCTTAATTCCTTACAAATGCAATTATCCAAACAGATGAAACACAAAACTGATGATGATTTCCAGACTGTTGCATGGCTATTGCATTCAGGATTGAACATTCCCTTGCATCTTAAAGTAAATTATTCAGAACCAATGTAAGGTCATGAAATTGAGATTAGGAGCATCTTATGGTGATAAAATTTTCCATCCTATTATTCCTACCCGCTATTTTCATTCCTCCCTCCCCCAATGTGTTGCTGTCAAATAATGGTATATACTTAATACATTAATGTTGAATACTTGTACCTTGTTATGTTAATTTGCAAAAAAAGGAAAGCATGACATATATACTTAATACATTAATGTTTCTTTTTGCTCCCAGTCCCATTTACTGAAATTTAGTGCATGATTTTTTTCCTTCAGTGAGGTAGTAACTCTGTCTAAGAATATGTTGCCGCAGTAGATATTCATCATGTTCCGCCATGGTCATAGAAATTGTGGGAAAGATCGTGTGAACCTACACCTTACCTTTCATTGGTGCAGGTGGCTGGTGCAGACGGGGGATTGCGAGGCGGAGTAGCAGTGGACCGTGGGGCTCCCAATTTGTTCTTGATCAGGTTAGCCATATTTCAGTCTTCTTTATCAGTTTTGCTGAAATTAGTTCAGAAAATACAATATCTTGATTTACTTAATGCTGCCATCAATTTTATTTGCAATGCTCCTACCTCTGTGATCATGCTTTTAATATGTTTAGCAATAGCTTGTTCAAAAAAGAAAGGCAGTGATGAGGCCAAAGATTTGGGAGTTCCTTTAATCAAAATAATTATACATTGCCCTGGACTACTTAGAATTTTAAAATGAATGACGTCACTGCATATCACAAGGATGAATTGTACCACGATGATGTCAGGCAGAGGGTCGCCATCTTCTTTGGGATGTAGGCCGGCACCGTCGAGGGCTTCATCAAGGTTCGGACTGAATTGTGCTGTTATTTTTTTTTGTTTCCTTGCACAACCAGACCTGTGCACTCTGATCTTGTTTCCACTTCTGATGGGATTGAAAATGATGGCACTTTTGGCATGGAATTGTAGGCGCTTGGAGGAGGGCCCAAGGCGAGGTACGACAAAGCCGTGTTCAAAGTGATTGATCTGCTATGTTGCATAGGCTTCATCCTGACGCCGCTGCTTAAAAATTCCATGCTTCTAGCAGTTGAACTGTTATCCTTGATGCATTCTTCGTTGGGATTAGGATGATTACGCTGCCAAGGATAAGGAGTACGAGAAGCTCAAGATGGAGACCATTTCATTTTTCTTCCTGGCGACATAAGAATTGCACTATCGATAGTTTCTGTGACTCCTGACACCAATGAGACCACCATTCCTGAAGCCCTATATGAAATTCAAACTATGTTTTGTAACAAAGGCACTATCGATGTTCATGGTACTATTGGTCGTCGAGAATGCATATTTTCTTTTACTGATGATGCTAAATCTGCATATGTTGCAATTCGCCAGTCGTTTATAAATATTACTCTGCGTGGAGCACTTCTACACATAAAAAGAAAAAAAATTACTACAGCGATTCCGTAGATATTGTGGAGTCGAATCGGCCTACGACGATGCCACCCACAGAAGACGGTACCACAATCACAGTAAGATGCTGAACATGGAAAAACAGAAATAATCAGCTATGTCATGAGCATAGATCTTTGAAGATACCTGCGTCGCTCAGATGAAACGTTTGAAAAGGATGGAGCAGCAACGTTGCGAACTTCCCCCTGATATAGCAGAGAGGGCAATGCTAAGGTACACCGATTACTTCCTATGAGGTAAGAGTTCGAAT
Organism: Setaria italica; assembly: GCF_000263155.2. NCBI lineage: Eukaryota > Viridiplantae > Streptophyta > Magnoliopsida > Poales > Poaceae > Setaria > Setaria italica. The sequence goes on along the minus strand of NC_028458.1, from coordinate 15,344,872 downwards.
TAAATCCGAACCATTAAACATTGGGAGAGATAAAATAATTTAAAAGGAAAGGAAAAGATAAACAACCTGTTATCACCTCTTCCTTGCATCTAGGAGGAACAGCACGCAAGCATATATGTATATCACCCTTCTGTAATGCATCTAGGAGGAACAGTACGCACGCATAAGATTCCGTTCGGTTGCTGTGTTTGTTAATCGGACACGGTCAGTATAAGTAGGTCACCTACATTTTTTTTCTACCTATCTGAATAATATGTACATCACCCTTCTGTAATGTACAACACTTTGGTTTCGGTTTTGGTTTCTATTTAATGCAAAATCATTCCATCACTCAATGCTTCCGGCACTGCAATACCTTCAAAACTGTAGCAGCTGCAATTCTAACGCCTACAGGTACCTACACATACAGCCTTTCCCTGCATAAACATGTACATATGGAACAGTTCTGGAGCTACCATCATCGCTCATAAGCTTATTTACTTGCATATTGCCTCACATAATATACCCTTAATAAATTGTCAACTAAAACATTGAGACCTAATTTCATACCAACCACGAAGATTTAGCTTATTTACTTGCATATTGCCTCACATAATACACCCTTAATAAATTGTCAACTAAAACATTGAGACCTAATTTCATACCATGAAGATTTAGCGCGCCGCAGACACTAGTGATTATTATTATTATTATTAGGACCTTACGCTCCGCGCCATGGACAGACCCAAAGAACATCTAGGGGCACATGCCCCCGCTCAGTATTTTTATTTAAGTAGACTTTGGTCTTACTTTGAGGGGGTGTTAGCACTCGTTAATGACACACTTTTACTCCTGTTTATCTTCAATAATGTCATGGATATAATATCATAACCATTGATCATGTTCAATAATCGAGCCGTTTTTGCATATGCATTGCATTTGGAGGATATTCTGTTTTCATAGGAATTTGTACTACATCGCCCGCAATCAACGATGATCTAGAGAAAAATGAAGGCCAGAGGACCCAGAAATAGCCTAGGCTAATGTTGACGGCAGTTAGCACGTCAATTTGTGAACCGCAAGCACACAGATCAGTTGTAGCTCTTCTCTTAGAGTACTCCCTCAAGGTTTATCAATCCGTGGAACTTATAGTACAAGATCTATTTCAACTAGCATTGTTAGTATTAACTTAGTGTTGATGAGTGATTTAGATCCAATCTACTAAGCATGTACAGACAGATAACAGATAGAGCAGAGGTAACCAATCTAGAGCAACCTAAACTATGCATATGTTGTAATTCTAAGCATGGATAGCAAAGCAACATATATATGATCCTAGTAAAAATTATCTTTAAATCTACACCTCCGGTCCGGATCCCAAAACCCCCCACCTTACACAAGAAAGATTCTATCACGATTACCTCTATCAGCACAAGCAGGTTAAGGGCACGATCAAAAGAACATGTTATACTCATCAGTAGATTAGGCATACAAATCCAGTCACCACGACCACAAGAATACCCTAAGCAATCTATCATCGATTCATAGATTGAAAAGCAAGCAAACCTGATAAAGTATAAAACCATCAAAGGAGATATTTAGGTCGCTAAGAATATGAACACATCTATTACTTCACCATGAATGATTATACATCACAAGATCACCACCGGGATCCTACCTTGATCTTAATGACTCCTAGCTTTAGAACTCCAGCGTGATCTTCCTCGCAGGGTGATCACGTCGACAGAGGTTCAGCTACGCTAACCCCTAACAACTGTACAGGCCTCGGCTCTCCGAAGTGGTGTCCCTCAAGCTCCTTCTGCTTCTTTGCTGCTTCACGTAGAGTACGTCATCTTAGATATGGGGCTCGGTGGTTTTTTGGGGTATTTATAGTCTGGAGAGCACGTGACAAAAATTGGAAGGCGAGGGGATGAAGGAAACCCCCAGGCCGATCGGCCTGGGAGGGTCCAGGCAGATCGGGCCTTCTTTTTAGCCCCTTGCGTCCTACTTCATCTCCAAGTCTTCTTAGATGCTTAGGAGTCTAATTTTTACTTGCATGTGGGCCTGGCATGTCGATGGCTCCGGGATGAGATTGATCTTCAATAACTTTTCAAATCTCCGTTTGATCTTCTTTGGTTCCTTTTTGATCCCGAAGTGATCCTTACCATATCTTTACAATCTTAGACCTTAAGTAATCTTGGAGAAGTGCTTGCCAAAAATGAGCATCGAGGGAGGCTAGAAGAATCCTGGGCGATCGGCTTGGGCTTCACCAGGATGATCGACCTAGGCTCTTTCTGAAAGGTCCCTAGATGTTGCCTAAAGGGGGAGTGAATAGGCGATCCTGAAAAAATAACTCAAAGCAGCAGATTAAAACTTCCATCTTGGCTCAGCCAGTAAATCTCAATTCAGCCGGGGTCAATACCAGCTCAGCCAGTTTACACTAGCTCAACCGACCCTAGGATATTGATTTGAATTAAACACAAAAAGTAACCGATGAAATAAACTTGTATCTACGAGTTACCACGACTTCTAAATGATGTAGATTTATAGATCCGTGGAACACCTACACTCAAATTACACTCGATAAAGAGATCGGGCTATGAACCCAAAAGTCAACCAAGAACATGAGTATGAACGAGATGAACTAGAAGAACTCAAGACAAAGCAAACCGAGGGTGGAGACACGTCGATTTGTTGTACCAAAGTTTGGCTGCTTCCACGGAAGCACCTACTCTCTGTTGAGGGGCTCGGTAGAACTTGAGCCAAGTCTCTTTCAACCCTTTTCCTCGCTTCACTATCTTGATCTCTTCCCTTGCGGAGGCGAGATCGACGCCTTTACAAACTTCCCGCAGCTCACCACAAAGCTTAGGAGCTCACAGGGTGACGCCTAGCCATCTAGGAGGCTTCACCTCCAAGAGTAACAAATGCTTCATGAATTGCTTGATGAAGTCCACAAGTGCTCAAGGATGGTAATGGCTCACTCTTGCTTTCAATCACCCAATCTTTCACCCTCTCAACCCAACTCACAAGATTTCTCAAGGGGACTCACAGAGAGGGAGTGGGGAGAGATCTAATGGCCTTTGGGAGTGTATTCTTCATGTTAGAATAAGCTGCCATTGAAGGAGGGGCTGAGGGGGTATAAATATCCCCACCCCAAAAACTAGCCGTTACAGTGCATTTTTGTCAAAAGTTGGTTCAGCCGATACGGGTCGGCTCAGCCGGAAAGTTAGCATTTCTATGTAGAAAACCTTTTTTGGTCCAGCTTGTGACTCAGCCGAGAATCCTTCAAGCTCGACCAGGATTTTCAAGAGAGCCTTTTTCGGCCTAGCTTGCGGTTGAACCACTAGGTCTCGGCTAAGCTGGGAAAAGGCTAGTTGAGTCAGGATTGATAGCAGAACGCTAATTTAGAATGGCCATAACTTTTCACTCCGAAACCCGATTTAGGTGATCTTGGACTCTACGAAAAGGTCATTCAAAGGGTTATTCAACCCACTTGACAAAAATCACCAAGACCACCAAGTGAATGTGATGTTCCAAGTGTTTCTCTCAAGTTAGCACTTGGGTTTGTTAGTTTGAGCACCGAGACTAGTCAAACCATTCAATGTCGCATCCCTCTTGATAGAGCGGCATACCTATACTCAAGATTAAAGATAAAATATAATTCAACCACTTGAGCTTGAATAAATTGGGTCTTTCCACTTTTCTTCAATTCTCACTTCCTGAGGGTGCAACCTTTCTTTCTCTTGAGCACACCATCCTTGAACTAGTGACTTAGAATTTTCCATCATATATGATCAAAGTCATCTTCTCCAATCCTTAAGCCACTCCATCATATGACAATGAAGATTTGATGCATTGCATTGCTCTACTCGGTTAGCCCTAGATTTGATACTTCAAAACCCCTAGACATTAGCCACTTCACCCTAGCAAATATCACAAGGCTCAAGCCGTCGCTTAACCAAAGTTTGCTTAGTCCCTTGTTCCTAATACCTCGCTTGATTTCTTCATCTATTCTTACCACTTTGAGCTTAGCTTTGTTTTGACATCAACAATGAATACCCATTTGAAATCCATCTCTTGAATACCATGATATTTGCTTTTGAATATATGCTTTCATATCAATATTGTGATCAAGTAAACTTTCATCTCAACTAACTTCTTCCTTGTTAGAACCATCCATGTGACCAAGCAACCTATCATTGTAATTCTATTTTATTCACCATTGCTCATGGTCACATATCTCTTCACATCAATATATCTCTTCTCATCAATATCCACTCATGTATTCTATTTCATAAACATGACCTTCATTTCACTATCTTTATCCATATTGGTGTTGTGACCAAACAAGCTTCCACATCAACTTCTTGAATAACAAAACCCTTGGTCACCTTTCTTCTCAATATCCTAACCTTGATCAATTCTTATGCACTTTTCTTTTGGTAATGCAAGTAAACAACCAACAAGATCATATATAATTGCACTTTGCATCTATGTCTCTTTTGCTTATTTCAACCCTTACTTGTCATATATTCATGTTTGCATACTGTTTCTGACATGAGCTTGACTTTGATATTTGCAACAAAATCCTATCCAAAACTCAACGAGCTCATTAGTCCTTTCATTGGTTATGACATTCAACCACCAAAACCCACAAGGGGCCTAGATGCACTTTTACTTCCTGAGCCCGCTGGCCTTCGTCTTTGACAGGTTCGTTGCTCGTTCATGGCTTTACACAAAAACATACTTCTAGGTCCAATTTCCTGCAAAAACAGAATATCCTCCAAAATATGTTGCACATGTGAAAATGACTGGTTTATTAGGTGTGAGCAATAGTTTAGGTATTAAATTCATGTCATTATTGAAGATAAATAGGGGTAAAAGTGTGTCAATAGCGAGCATCAACAGCTAATCAGCCCAAGCTGATCGGCTTAGGGTCCCACGACGTCCATTTGTGCTATCTTTGGAGAGCATTCCTCCAAGAAGACTTAAGGGTTAAGTTCCTGAAGATAGGGTAATTGATCTCAGGATTAAGATGAAGCAAGAGGAGTTTAGGAACCATTCTTATCTTGAGGTTATCATCAAGACATGCCTACATGCAAGTGAGAAGAAGACTCTATAAGATTAGAAAAAGATTTCAGAGCGAAGGGAGGCGCAAGAGGCCAAAAGGAAGGGTCAGTCTGATCGGCCTGCCCCATTCATATGCCCTCTCAGCTTCCTATTTCAACCTCGGATTCCTCATATTATAAATACCCCATTTTGCATCACCACGAGTATCCATCAAATACATTCATCGTCAAGTAGCAGAGAAGTAGAGGAGCCTGAGGGACACCGTCCCGAAGAGCTAGGGGCCGTGCGGTTGTCTAGTGAATTAGCTTAAGCTAAACCTAAGCCAATGTGGTAACCCTGCGGGGAAGAACCTCGTCAGAGTTCTGAAGCTAGGATCTACAGATCAAGGTAGGATTCCAGTGGTGATCTGATGATGTACAATCATTCATGGTGAAGCAATGGATGTTTTTTGATTCTCCAGCGATTGAAGTGTCTCCTTCTATGACTTTCATGGTTTGTTAGGTTTGCCTATTCTAATCTATGATTGATGATAGATTGCCTAGGGTGTTTATGTGGTCGTGGTGACTAGATTTGCATGCCTGATCCATCGATGAGTATGACATGTTCTTTATATTCGTGCCCTTGAACTACCTTTGCTGATAGGGGGGATCGTGATAGGGTATGCTTCTGTTTAAGGTGGGGGTTTTGAAATCTGACTAGAGGTGTAGATTTAAAGAGGCTTTGAATGAGAATCATATATCTCTTGCTTTGCTATCTTGCTCAAAATTACAACATATGCATAGTCTAGATGCCTCTAGATTGGTTATCTCTTGCTGCTATCCGTCTGTATGCTCGTTCATGCTAGATTAGATCTAAATCCTTTATAAACTTGAATCATGTTGCCAATGCTAGTTGAAATAGTCATTGCATTACAAGCTTCACGAAATGACAAACCTTGAGGGAATACTCCGAGGGAAGAGCTATAACTAATCCGTACGCTTGTTGTTCACAAATTGATGTGCTAACTACCGCCAACAGGAGGTAACAAATGTTACCTCTGTCATTTAGATATATTAGTTATTACAATACAATGTGTTTATGTGCTAAATGTACATTACCTCATGTTTTCTCATTCATGAAAAAAGATTTGGGATGGCGGATAGATATTGTTTAGTTAGCTTTGAAGTTTATGTGTTAGACTACATAGGTTTCATATAAATTAGAAGGAAATGCTCAATGTATCTATTATAACTTAACTTGGAGTGATGGTATCTAGCTAAAGCCTCTGCAACCACCCATGTGATTATGTGCAATGCAGGTTTACCAATTTATATAGAAGCATACATATTGCTTGCAATTTATATAGATTGATAAACCTTAGTATTGATTGCATGTAAAGGTAAATCCGATAAAACATGAATGACATAAATATAAGTAGATCACATCCACAAATATAAGAGAAGACATAACCAAAAGTAACAAGAGCCTATCAGGTTCTAGTTGCGGTTCAAGCCAACAAGCGAGCACATCACGCATCTCATCTAAAGAAATTAAAATTTTAAACTACCGTCCTACTAGGGACCATGATCCAACCATTTTGTGTGAGAGGTTCCAAGGGCACAAACATAAGAGCTCGTGTCTTGCTATCATGGAGATCGGCATGCTACATCTAATCATCGCGATTACATAAAACACAAGTCTAATCTTGAACTAGACTAAGGATGCAAACAACTTGAGATTGTAAAAAGCATAAAAGGAGACAATGAATCGCTAGCATACACTACTAGGGAAAGGACCTTCCATCTAGCACCTTAGTACTGGTTGGGTTTTGACCCAGTACTAATGTGAGCAGTAGTACCGGGTCTAACGGATAGCTCCCCGTGAGCCCCTTTAGTACCGGTTGGGGGCTCCAACTGGTACTAAAGGTGACCCATTAGTACCGGGTGGAGCTTCCACCCAGTACTAAAGCCTCCACCCAGTACTAATGTGCTTGAGGACCTTTTGTAACGACCGACCCCTAAGCCTTTCCAGTTAGTCTTGATCGCAACCCTTAACCTTCGTCAGCTGTCTTGCTTGACCGCACCTAAGTACTCAGTTTTCCGCCGGTCCCGACCCCTGAGATCCGACCCCTTCCCGCTTCGCTCCTCTCCCGACCCCGGCGAGCTCAGCCCACCGTCGGATTCTGCTAATCTCCCTCACCCGTCCGATCTATCCACCGGTGGACCCGTGAGATCTTTTCCAGATCCTCCGCGACAGCCGCACTCGAGTTGCATGGCCGCCTCAGAGTCTTCCTGCCGCGTGGCTCGTCTTCTCCGACGCTGCCGCTCAGTTTTGTCTCTAGCAAGCAACAGAGTGGGTTCCCGCGCCCCCTTTTCCCCAATGGCAGCGGAAGCCCTCTGCACCCCTTTCTGCAGAGCCTCACCTCCCGCGCCCATCATCACGCCACCAGATCCCGGCCCCAGAGCCCGATGTCACCCGTCTTTTCCGTCCCTTCAGCCACAGTTGCGCTGCCTGGTCGCCTCTACACGACGATTCCTCCACCGCCAACCCCGACCGCGGCCGCGACAGTTCCTTTCCCCCGCTCTGTCAGAAGCCGCCCGACAATCTGTTGTTCTGCGCTCTCCCCCGCGCCCGCGTCCGCCTGTCTTCTCACCTGTGCGCCCTCGATTCTAGCGCCGTTAAACCGGTCGCTTCTATCACCTCTTCCGCACGGCGACGCCCGCTTTCCGCCAAATCTCAACCACCAGTCTACCCGCTCCTACGCCGCCCTGACGGCAGAACGCAATGATCGCTGGCGTCACCCCCGGAGTTCTGCAGCACCGCCCCCTTTGCTCAATCGCCGCCCCGGCAGAGCACTCCATTGCCTCTCCCCGTCCTTCGCGCCGCTTCCCTTCTCTCTCTCCGCGCCGTTTCCTTTCCTCTGCTCCAGCAGCTATAAAAGGAATGCCCCCGTCGCCGGAGTTCTTTCCGCCCTTGTTGCCTTCCGCCTTCTCTAGCTCCCTGCTCAAGCTCCTAGTGCCACCCACCCAGTTCTTGAGGAGTTCTTACCTCAGTTCTCTCTCTCAGTTGCTCCAAGTCACCCAGCAGCTTGCTCCTCCGTGCTGCGTAAGTGCTCTCTTGTGATCCGCAAGAAGCAGCGCCGCCGCCGGAGCATCGCCGGTTTTAGCTTCTATTCCAAACCTTAGTCCCTCCGCCCCAGTTCGCTTCTTCCCGACCCCAAGCTTTCCTTTCAGGAAGAAGGTGAGTTGCCGACCCCAGTCCGCCTCGCCCGACCCCTCCTATCCACCCGACCCCGGTTCCGTCTCGCCCGACCCTGTCTGTTCCGCCGACCCTTATCCGCCTCGCCCGAGGGCTTGGCTGTGATCTTTTTCTTCAACTCGAGAGTGTATGTGTAAAACTTGGGAACCCTTCAGCGCTTGCGTCTAAGGACCCCTAGTTTATCACATCCTCTAGTTCAAGGATCAGACCACTAGTTCCTTTCCTACCCTTACCTCTTGATCATCATCAGCTCTCTCGAACCACCATAACCTCCTGCTCTTTGTCGCAAGTTTCTGGGCTCAAGCGAGCCAGTGTTGCTGTTGAAATAACTGTCTAGCTAACCCTTGCATTGCATTCGTGTAGAGCTGCACCTCGCCGACGGTTTCTACGAGCTTCACCCGGCGCCAGAAGAAGAAGCTGTAGCCGAGCTCCTGCCCTCAGAAGCCGAAGTCGCCCCCGAAGTCGAGCAGTTCCCGTCCTCCTTGCTTGAAGGCAAGCCCCGGTTGCATGAAAACCTTGAGTGTTTACCAAACTAGCACATGCCTTCTGTAACATGCTTGTGCATTTACGTATAGGAGTTGTGTGAAATCCTAGATGCATGCCTCAGTTAACCCATGATCTGAGTACTAGCTGTTGGACCGAGTAGCTGCATTGCTTAACTAGGAGACGGTAAAAGTCGAGTGATTTCCTGTCACTCGCGAGTTGTAGGAGTTGCATGTTTACTCTCCTGTTATAACTATAAGGACGATGGACGGGGCAGGGTTTTGGTAACTCTTTGGTGGATGGTTGTCGCCCCGTCTGTCTATGAAATCTTGCTAAGGCCCGACAGTGGTGGTGTTCGTGATCAAGTGTTTGAAAGTACTAGCCTCATACTTAGTATGGGATGAGGAAGCCTAGTACCGGATTGAACCTGGACGTGAGCGGTCGCCCCATTATTCTTGGAACGGAGTTTCCCCTGCTGGTTGTCACACGTGGTGGCAAGCGTGGTCACAGGACGGCAGAGGCCGAGTCTGTGGAACCTTGCACCAAAGGAAATGGGCCCGACACGAGTTAGGGGATTGATGGGGAAGGCCGACACAGGAAGCGACCTCCGGGTGCGCGGATGTCGTGAGGCTAGGTTCACCATGCATGGTTAAAGAACTCGAATCGATTCGTCTGCCTCTCACAGCTTGAGATTGCTTGATCGCTATGTCACCCTGAGTAAATGAGGAATCTGATGATGGCAATGTTTGTTGTTATATCTACACATCTTGTTTCGTTCTATGAATGTTTAGAATAGGTTGCACAACCTAGACTGGTAAATGAACATAGAACTGGAGCTAAAACTTGAAATAGGGTTACTTAGTGTTTTTGGCAACCAAACCCCTCAGCCAAAAAGCCTTGCATGTCTAGAAGGAGGAGTAGCCCTTACTCCTATCGGTTAAGTCTTGTTGAGCTTAGTAGTTCAGCCTTGTTGTGGCTCCTATTTTTCAGGTGAAGTTGCTGCGTCCGATCCCTCTCTGGTTGGTGCTTGGCCGCCCCAGCTCCCGACAGGCTGGACGGTCGAGTGGGACCCCTCCTCGGACGGCGAGGAGAGGAGCCAGTGATGTCCCGGTTGGCCTCACCAGGGATGTCCGACCCCAACGAAGTCTTCCGCTAGTGTTTTCTCTGTTGTTCTTTTGAATCTTGTAAAACTCTGATGTTGGATTTCATAGCCGAACTAAATGGGTAAAACTTGTTTAACTCAGTGGACTTGTTGTATTCTCTGTAACCACTCACCTTCGTGTGGGTTTGCTAAACTCGATCCTGTTTAAGTGATTAAATCGGATGAAATCCGACGGCACTTCATGTTAGCTCGGTTTAGGCAGGAGTGTCGCATATTAGGCGGCTTAACCCTTCTTAATCAAGCTAATCCGAGGTGGTTCCGCCACAGCTGGTATCAGAGCCGTGTTTAGCATTTCAGAGAACCCAACGAGCCCTAAACACTTCTTTGAAAAAGGATAAAAGTTGCAAGAAACCTTTGAAAATCTCGTACAATCGTTAAGGATGACTTAGTGCGAGAGGCCCTAGGGGATTTTGGGGTTGTTTTAGGTGACTAATAAGTATCTGGTTATTTTGCTAACTCTTCCAGCACTTCGCCACGTCTATCATACGTGTGCCGAGTTCCGCATCGCGAGCATGCGAGGGTTGATAGGGAGTTCCATTCAAAGGGCCCTATCTTCGCGGTTGTTTTCGCCCACATCTATTACACATGCGCAGGTTCCGTATGTGTTCCATACGAAGGTTGGTACGGTTCGATTCCAACGAACCTATCAGCACGGTTGTTTCGCCACGTTTGTCATACGTGTGCCGATTCCGCATCACGAGTATGCGAAGGGTTATATGGTTCTATTCGACAGGAACCTATTTCCACGGTTGAGTGCTGTCCATGCAGCCTTAAACGCATGGGTGCCGTTCCTATAGTGAGCGGTAATGTTTGGGAACGCTTTCGTGGGTGCTGGCACGAAAGGTTCGTGTGTGGTGTTTTCTGCAGGTTGCTAACCGCGTTCGTTTAAAAGACGTTACTAGAACCGACTAGTTATTATAGGGAGAGACGTACTGTTGCCTTGTCACCGGCGCTGACCGCGTAAGACCCAAAGTTCGGGCAGTTGTTTTTGGTTAAGAGTAAGGTAGGCCGTGCATGTGACATACCTAAAATCCGTAATGTTTCTTCCTCAACAGCAACCCTGTTCGAAAGAGTTCTTTGGATCTAAGGATTTCTAGTTTCTCTTAGTACTCTCGGTTAAACCCGTCTGCTTCTCTATCCGACCCCTGACCCTTGGAATCTATCTCACGTGGTTTTCGGTTTTCTTGGTTCCAGATGGCTGTTCCCGGACATGTCGTTTTTGGAGCGGACGGTACCTTCCAATCGACGTGCCTGCATTTCGAGGGGTTTCCCGCGATTCTGTGGGATACGCTGAGGTGGTTTGGGTACTAGTCCCCACCCTTGTATGCCAGGCGGTTATATATGGAACAGGGCATTCAGACGTGCCAAGTGCAAGCGTTGGTGCCACCTCCCCTTGCACGGCCCGACTGGCCCTCTCTTGGCATAATAGCCTATGGTCTCGCTCCGGAAGACACATGGGAGTCCGCCGCCCTTCAGTTGCTCACCCAGTTCTGTCAGTTGCATCCTGTGGAGATCACGCTAGACACGATCGGCCTCTTCCCCGTCAGGAACCGGCTGGACCCGGCCTGGCTTGACCGCGTCGGGAACATCGAGGTGTTAGCCACCACCTGTGCCATGGTCACCATCTCCACCAACATCCGGTGCATGGCCGCTCTCTACCGGTTGATAGAGCTTCAGGGAAGAGCCATGACCCTCTTCGCCTGGACGGCTGCAGATACCCACGGTTACCTCCAGGCAGCAAGGAGAGACCTGGTAGGCCAAACCTACCAGCTGATCCAGCATGGTATCCAGGTCCACGATATGCAAGATCGGATCTCCGAGCTAGAAGGAGAAGTCGCCGACCTCGTGGACGGCATGATAGAGCTCTCGGAGGAAAAGATGGAGGTGGAAATGGAGTTGGCAGTCGCCAATGCCCACCTGGAGGAGCACCAAGCTGAGCTCGAAGATATGCATGCCCTCAACATGCAGCTCGAAGCTCAGGAGGACCCTGAGGAAGACGAGGGAGCGTGCAGCATGGATATAGAGGAAGATGGCGCCCCTTCTCCGACTCATAGTGTCCATTGGTAGCTTAAGGGTTCTCAGGGAACCATCTTTTTGTTGTACTCCTCGACAGCCTAGATTTTGGAAAAGCTGTAATAGGTTAGCCTCGAGTTGAGTGCTCCTTGTGTTGAAACACCGTTGTATATAAAGTTAACCCTGGTGCATAGCTTTCTCATCTCTGTATGGTGTGGATGCTAGGTTGAGTAAGTTGCGCCGTGACCGTATGCTGTGTTCTGAGAATCTGTTCTTGGGCCGACCCCAGCTTGTGACACCAAGTGCGCCGACCCTTGAGGCAGTTTCCGCCTCGTCCGACCCTTTTCGAGTACGAACAGTGTCCGACCCCTTGGTTTGAGTGGATCAGATCCTAGGAGTCTGTAGGTGGCATGAGTTGCCTGAAGTGGAGTACCAGGTCAAGTAGAGGTTATCTATGCTGAGAATGAGAGGAATGTGTTTTCTCTATGAGGACGTGTGATGCACCATTGACAAGAGTTGCATTAAGGGATTTAATTCATACGTTCCATTTGTTGGAGTGTACCTAAGGTTATGAAATTAATGGGGCGTTAACTCTTGCAGATGACGCACCGCACTAGGTCTGGATCTGTGCCCAGTGGTAGTGATCAGCGACAGGATCTTCCCCTGCCCCCGCCCCCATCGCCATTGGAGGCGATCCTAGCACCTCAAACTGAGCTGCTAAGGCATCTGGTGCAAGGACAACAACAACAGCCACATGGTGGAAGAGCACAGCCGCAGTCGCATATCGCACGATATGAGGACTTTCTGGGGACACAGCCCCCGCTGTTCCAAAAGACACAAGAACCGCTCGATGCTGACGCATGGGTTCGTACGATCGAATCCAAGTTCGAGCTCCTCACCGCTCCATGCCCCGACAACAACAAGGCACGGTTTGCAGCTCAGCAGCTGCGTGGCTTCGCACGGCTTTGGTGGGACCACTACCATGCCATGCTGCCGGCTGGCCACGTGGTCAGTTGGAACGAGTTCAAGACGGCGTTTAAGGCGCATCACATTCCCGAAGGTCTCCTGGAGCGTAAGCTCAACGAGTTTCTGGCCCTCACCCAAGGAACTCGGGATGTGCTGCATTACGCCCAAGCTTTCAATGATCTATGCCGTTATGCTGGCTATCATGCGGACACAGACGAGAAGAAGCGGGACAGATTCCGTCGAGGACTGAGCTTAGAGCTCAGGGAAAGGCTGAACCCCATCAGGGTGGACACCTACAACGAGTTGGTCAACCTGGCCATCTCTCAGGAGGACTGCATGCAAGCTCTCAAGGCCGACCAGAAGAGGAAAGCCTCTGTGGCATTTCCGAGTCCACCGACTTGAAGGTTCCGGATGATCCCTCCACCAGTCCCTGGCCGACCCCAGCAGTCAGGGAAATGGATCGCCCGACCCCCGCCGGCAACAACGCCTCGTTTTCCAGGCTTCCAACCGCAAGTACCCCGGCCGACCCTGCCAATGCCCCCTCGCCCAGCAGCCAGTAATCGTTGTTTTACCTGCGGCAATGAAGGACATTTTGCAAAGGACTGCCCTAGGAACAAGAATCAACAGCAAGGTCAGAACCCCATGGCAGCCAGAGGAAGAAGGCCCAAGGTGCAAGTCTGACAAGGCCGACTCAACTACACCAGCTTGATCGAGCTCCCCGAAGGTGCGCCAGTAATGACGGGTACTTTCCTTGTTTTAAATCAAGCTGTTGTTGTGTTGTTTGATTCGGGAGCCTCTCATAGCTTTATTGGGAGTAAGGCAAGGGAAAGATGTGAGCTACGTGTCGGTCACACTAAGGAACCCTATGTGATCGCCACTCCTGGAGGAAGGATAACATCGGATCAGATTGTTATTCTTGTACCTCTCCAGCTAGGCCCCACCCTCTTCAAGGAAAACCTTATCATCCTTGACCTAGAAGGCATAGATGTCATCCTTGGTATGGATTGGATGGCCCGACATCATGTTGTTCTAGATACATCAGCCCGATCTCTTTACATCAGCTCACCCTCCCATGGCAGTTCTACCCTATCCTTGACCCATCCTGAGTCTTCGCTTCCTTGTGCCTACCCTCTCTTGGGAGCCCGTCTAGAAGACCTCCCTGTTATCTGTGAGTACCCTGATGTGTTTCCAGAAGATTTGCCGGGTATGCCACCTGATAGAGAAGTGGAGTTTTCCATAGAGTTGATTCCTGGCACAGCCCCGATATCTAAGAGACCCCATCGGATGCCACCCGCTGAGTTAGCCGTGTTGAAGACCCAGTTGCATGACCTTTTGGAAAAGGGCTTCATTCGACCCAGTACATCATCTTGGGGTTGCCCCGCCCTGTTTGTGAAGAAGAAAGATGGCAGTCTACGTATGTGTGTGGATTACCGACCCCTCAATGCTGTGACGGTCAAGAACAAGTACCCGCTGCCACGCATTGATATCTTGTTCGATCAGTTAGCCGGAGCAAAAGTGTTCTCCAAGATCGATCTTCGTTCTGGTTATCACCAAATAAAGATTCGACCCTGCGACATACCCAAGACAACTTTCTCTACCAGATATGGACTGTACGAGTACCTAGTAATGTCCTTTGGACTCACCAATGCACCCGCTTATTTCATGTACCTTACGAACTCGGTGTTTATGCCCGAGTTGGACAAGTTTGTAGTGGTGTTCATTGATGATATCCTAGTGTACTCGAAGAACGAGGAAGAGCATGCCAACCATCTTCATATAGTTCTCCAACGGCTGAGAGATCACCAGCTCTATGCCAAGTTCTCCAAGTGTGAGTTTTGGTTAGATAGTGTCAAGTTTCTGGGACACACTATCTCCAAAGACGGTATCGCCGTGGATCCCAGTAAAGTACAAGAAGTTATGGAATGGAAGTCTCCTGCCTCAGTACACCAGATCAGGAGTTTCCTTGGACTGGCAGGTTACTATCGGCGTTTCATACCGGATTTCTCCAAGATAGCTAAGCCGATGACCGAGTTGCTGAAGAAAGAGGTCAAATTTGTGTGGGACACAAAGTGTGAAGAGGCCTTCAAGACCCTAAAGCACTTGCTGACCACCGCCCCAGTTTTGGCTCAGCCCGACCCTTCTAGGCCGTATGACGTATACTGTGACGCCTCTGGCACTGGACTCGGATGTGTTCTTATGCAAGACAGCCGAGTCATTGCCTATGCCTCACGTGCGTTACGACCTCATGAGCTAAGCTACCCGACACATGACCTTGAGTTGGCAGCAGTGATACATGCCTTGAAGATATGGAGGCACTACCAAATGGGAGCTCATTGCAACATCTACACCGACCACAAGAGCCTCAAGTACATCTTCACTCAAGCCGACCTCAACATGCGTCAGAGAAGATGGCTGGAGTTGATAAAGGATTATGAGTTGGAAGTGCACTATCATCCTGGCAAGGCCAATGTGGTAGCCGATGCCCTCAGTCGCAAACCCCATTGCAACTGCTTGTTGTCAACAGCCTTCACCAAAACTCTGTGTCACGAGATGGGAAAACTAAGTCTGGAGATTATTCCTCATGGAACCCTTGGTCACATCATCCTTGACTCAGTTTTGGAGGATCAAATTCAGTCAGCACAAGTTAAGGATGAAGAAATAAAACGGATCATTAGTAAGATCTCAGTAAAGGATGAAGGATATAAGCATTTCCGTCAGGACAAAACGGGAAGTGTGTATTATGGAAACCGACTAGTAGTGCCCGCCGACCCCAAGTTGAGGAAGCAAATCCTAGATGAAGCTCATCTTTCCAAGTTCTCGATCCATCCTAGCAGCAATAAGATGTACCATGATCTCCGTCAAATCTTTTGGTGGAGTGGAATGAAACCAGAGATAGCTCGTTATGTTTCAGAATGTGACACCTGTCAACGTGTCAAGGCCAGTCATTTGAAGGTAGCAGGAACCTTGCAGCCGCTACCTATTCCCTCTTGGAAATGGGAAGACATCAGCATGGACTTCATAGTTGGCTTACCCCTTACAACACAACAATATGATTCTATCTGGGTTATAGTGGACCGTCTGACCAAGACAGCACATTTCCTTCCTGTTCGCACCACCTACACAGCCAAGCAGTATGCAGAGTTGTACCTCGACCGTATAGTTTCCCTACATGGTGTACCCAAGACTATCATCTCTGATCGAGGAGTTCAGTTTGTGGCACGCTTTTGGGAGCAACTACAAGCATCTATGGGCACCAAGCTCATCCGAAGCTCAACATATCATCCTCAAACCGATGGCCAAACCGAGAGAGTCAACCAGATTCTTGAAGACATGTTCAGAGCTTGTGTTATCCACTATGATAAAAACTGGGACAAGTGTCTGCCCTTAGCAGAATTCTCCTACAATAACAGCTACCAGGCCAGTTTGAAGATGGCACCGTTTGAGGCCCTGTAAGGCTGGAGATGCAGGACACCCTTGAACTGGTCCCAACCAGGGGAAAGACAGGTCTATGGCCCTGACTTAGTGGCAGAAGACGAAGAGCAAGTGAAGGTAATTCAAGCAAATCTCAAGGCTGCCCAATCTCGACAGAAGAGTTACTCCGACTAGCGGAGAAGACCCCTGCAGTTCGACCTTGGTGATCATGTGTACCTTCGAGTCTCCCCGACCAAAGGAGTGCAACGGTTTGGAATAAAAGGCAAGTTAGCTCCCCGCTATGTTGGCCCTTATGAGATTGTGGAGATATGTGGACCCGTTGCTTACCGGATCCAACTCCCAGAACAGCTATCAGCCATACATGATGTTTTCCATGTGTCTCAACTGAAGAAATGTGTCCGAGTTCCAGCAGAGATCTTAGAGCAAGGACAGCTTCAGGTAGAGCCCGACCTGACCTACGCCGAGTACCAAGATCGAGTTCTTGACCAAAAGGAAAGGCACACCCGATGCCAAGTGGTAAAGATGTACAAGATCCTCTGGAGAAACCACACCGAAGATGAAGCAACATGGGAAACAGACGAATATTTGAACAAGCGTTTCCCCGGTTTTCTATCCCATCAAGGAGGTAAGGACAGCACACCCTTTGATCTTTGAATCTCAGGACGAGATTCTTTTTAAGAGGGGTAGGCTGTAACGACCGACCCCTAAGCCTTTCCAGTTAGACTTGATCGCAGCCCTTAACCTTAGTCAGCTGTCTTGCTTGACCGCACCTAAGTGCTCAGTTTTCCGCCGGTCCCGACCCCTGAGATCCGACCCCTTCCCACTTCGCTCCTCTCCCGACCCCGGCGAGCTCAGCCCACCGTCGGATTCTGCTAATCTCCCTCACCCGTCCGATCTATCCACCGGTGGACCCGTGAGATCTTTTCCAGATCCTCCGCGACAGCCGCACTCGAGTTGCATGGCCGCCTCAGAGTCTTCCTTCCGCGTGGCTCGTCTTCTCCGACGCTGCCGCTCAGTTTTGTCTCTGGCAAGCAACAGAGTGGGTTCCCGCGCCCCCTTTTCCCCAATGGCAGCGGAAGCCCTCTGCACCCCTTTCTGCAGAGCCTCGCCTCCCGCGCCCATCATCACGCCACCAGATCCCGGCCCCAGAGCCCGATGTCGCCCGTCTTTTCCGTCCCTTCAGCCACAGTTGCGCCGCCTGGTCGCCGCTACACGACGATTCCTCCACCGCCAACCCCGACCGCGGCCGCGACAGTTCCTTTCCCCCGCTCTGTCAAAAGCCGCCCGACAATCTGTTGTTCCGCGCTCTCCCCCGCGCCCGCGTCCGCCTGTCTTCTCACCTGTGCGCCCTCGATTCTAGCACCGTTAAACCGGTCGCTTCTATCACCTCTTCCGCATGGCGACGCCCGCTTTCCGCCAAATCTCAACCACCAGTCTACCCGCTCCTACGCCGCCCTGACGGCAGAACGCAATGATCGCTGGCGTCACCCCCGGAGTTCTGCAGCACCGCCCCCTTTGCTCAATCGCTGCCCCGGCAGAGCACTCCATTGCCTCTCCCCGGCCTTCACGCCGCTTCCCTTCTCTCTCTCCGCGCCGTTTCCTTTCCTCTTCTCCAGCAGCTATAAAAGGAATGCCCCCATCGCCGGAGTTCCCTCCGCCCTTGTTGCCTTCCGCCTTCTCTAGCTCCCTGCTCAAGCTCCTAGTGCCACCCACCCAGTTCTTGAGGAGTTCTTCCCTCAATTTTCTCTCTAAGTTGCTCCAAGTCACCCAGCAGCTTGCTCCTCCGTGCTGCGTAAGTGCTCTCTTGTGATCCGCAAGAAGCAGCGCCGCCGCCGGAGCATCGCCGGTTTTAGCTTCTATTCCAAACCTTAGTCCCTCCGCCCTAGTTCGCTTCTTCCCGACCCCAAGCTTTCCTTTCAGGAAGAAGGTGAGTTGCTGACCCCAGTCCGCCTCGCCCGACCCCTCCTATCCACCCGACCCCGGTTCCGTCTCGCCCAACCCTGTCTGTTCCGCCGACCCTTATCCGCCTCGCCCGAGGGCTTGGCTGTGATCTTTTTCTTCAACTCGAGAGTGTATGTGTAAAACTTGGGAACCCTTCAGCGCTGGCGTCTAAGGACCCCTAGTTTATCACATCCTCTAGTTCAAGGATCAGACCACTAGTTCCTTTCCTACCCTTACCTCTTGATCATCATCAGCTCTCTCGAACCACCATAACCTCCTGCTCTTTGTCGCTTGTTTCTGGGCTCAAGCGAGCCAGTGTTGCTGTTGAAATAACTGTCTAGCTAACCCTTGCATTGCATTCGTGTAGAGCTGCACCTCGCCGACGGTTTCTACGAGCTTCACCCGGCGCCAGAAGAAGAAGCTGTAGCCGAGCTCCTGCCCTCAGAAGCCGAAGTCGCCCCTGAAGTCGAGCAGTTCCCGTCCTCCTTGCTTGAAGGCAAGCCCCGGTTGCATGAAAACCTTGAGTGTTTACCAAACTTGCACATGCCTTCTGTAACATGCTTGTGCATTTACGTATAGGAGTTGTGTGAAACCCTAGATGCATGTCTCAGTTAACCCATAATCTGAGTACTAGCTGTTGGAACGAGTAGCTGCATTGCTTAACTAGGAGACGGTAAAAGTCGAGTGATTTTCTGTCACTCGCGAGTTGTAGGAGTTGCATGTTTACTCTCCTGTTATAACTATAAGGACGATGGACGAGGCAGGGTTTTGGTAACTCTTTGGTGGATGGTTGTCGCCCCGTCTGTCTATGAAATCTTGCTAAGGCCTGACAGTGGTGGTGTTCGTGATCAAGTGTTTGAAAGTACTAGCCTCATACTTAGTATGGGATGAGGAAGCCTAGTACCGGATTGAACCTGGACGTGAGCGGTCGCCCCATTGTTCTTGGAACGGAGTTTCCCCTACTGGTTGTCGCACGTGGTGGCAAGCGTGGTCACAGGACGGCAGAGGCCGAGTCTGTGGAACCTTGCACCAAAGGAAATGGGCCCGACACGGGTTAGGGGATTGATGGGGAAGGCCGACACAGGAAGCGACCTCCGGGTGCACGGATGTCGTGAGGCTAGGTTCACCATGCATGGTTAAAGAACTCGAATCGATTCGTCTGCCTCTCACAGCTTGAGATTGCTTGATCGCTATGTCACCCTGAGTAAATGAGGAATCTGATGATGGCAATGTTTGTTGTTATATCTACACATCTTGTTTGGTTCTATGAATGTTTAGAATAGGTTGCACAACCTTGACTGGTAAATGAACATAGAACCGGAGCTAAAACTTGAAATAGGGTTACTTAGTGTTTTTGGCAACCAAACCCCTCAGCCAAAAAGCCTTGCATGTCTAGAAGGAGGAGTAGCCCTTACTCCTATCGGTTAAGTCTTGTTGAGCTTAGTAGCTCAGCCTTGTTGTGGCTCCTATTTTTCAGGTGAAGTTGCTGCGTCCGACCCCTCTCTGGTTGGTGCTTGGCCGCCCCAGCTCCCGACAGGCTGGACGGTCGAGTGGGACCCCTCCTCGGACGGCGAGGAGAGGAGCCAGTGATGTCCCGGTTGGCCTCACCAGGGATGTCCGACCCCGACGAAGTCTTCCGCTAGTGTTTTCTCTGTTGTTCTTTTGAATCTTGTAAAACTCTGATGTTGGATTTCATGGCCGAACTAAATGGGTAAAACTTGTTTAACTCAGTGGACTTGTTGTATTCTCTGTAACCACTCACCTTCGTGTGGGTTTGCTAAACTCAATCCTGTTTAAGTGATTAAATCGGATGAAATCCGACGGCACTTCATGTTAGCTCGGTTTGCGTTATTCATATAGGATGTTAGCGGCTTAACCC
>NC_028458.1:15310420-15324610 GCF_000263155.2 Setaria italica | reverse complement strand
GAGCGACAGCACAGATCTGCGGGTGATGGCGGGCTCGGGCGGGCAACAGCGGGCTGCGTGCGGATTTGCAGGTGACAGTGGGCTCGAGCGGGCGACGGCGGGCTGCGGCACAGATCTGCGGGCGACAACAGGCTCGGGTGGGTGACGGCGGGCTGCGGTGCGGATCTGCGGGTGGTGGAGGGTTGTGGGAGGACGGCGGGAGCGGTGGGAGGGCGGGGGCGAGTGGATGCGGGGGCAGGGCACAGCGGGATGGCTCAGTCTCAGGAGGCGATGGGGGGCTCGAGCCCCCAGGGAGGGGGGTTGCGGGCTCGGGCCGGCAGGGTGGGATTTATTTATTTTTGGTTAATACCCTTTAGTACCGGTTATTTCACCCGGTACTAAAGGGGCCCCCTTTTAGTATCGGAGTAGCAATACCAGTTGCGAAACCGGTACTAAAGGGGGTTCCCAACCGGTACTAATGGGGCTTTCCAGTAATGATATCAGATAATATGATAAGCATTACTTGAACAATGTATGCATTACATTATCACCACCTAAGATCATCCATAGGATGATGAATAATGCTGGGCTCCTGAACAACACCATGACACAACCACGCAGGGACAACCATAGTGGCTAGGGTTTAGCATAAGCTATTTTCAAGACAACTCCGAAGACTTGCAATACCATAGTGGCTAGGGTTTAGCATAAGCTATTTTCAAGACAACTCCGAAGACTTGCAATGACCTTCAACTTTCTATGGTGTGTCATTCCTTCCTCAAATGCCTGAAGCTTTGATAGAAAATTATAGATCTTTTCAAACTAATTAGTTTACATACCAAACTTGCCCCAATCAAAGTTCAGATGTGAGAGATATATATGGCATATACAAGATCTCCTTCTGGCATATACAAGATCTCCTTCTGTTTCATCGATTCCTTCCTCAAATGCCAGAAGCTTTGATAGAAAATTATAGATCTTTTCAAACTAATTAGTTTACACACCAAGCTTGCCCCAATCAGAGTTCAGATGTGAGAGATATATATGGACACCAAACTTGCCCCAATCAAAGTTCAGTCATGAGAGATATATATGGCATATACAAGATCTGCTACTCCCGTGGAACTTTTGACCTTCCAATATTAGGATCTTTTAGCTTGTCCATGAAATTAACTTGCCAAAATAATCAAATGCTTCACCCTAGGCATTCTAAATTGAAGGTTCATCGAATGTGGAGGACGAAACGAGCCAGGCCGCTTGACCAATGGGCTATGGGTCGCGCACCCTCTTTTGGCCCCTGGTCATCCTCCTTGTGTAACCTCATATTATCCAAAGTTCAGGTAATTAAATAAAAGCTTGTACAAAAATCATCTATTTATGTTGCATTTCTATAATTTTGCAAATAATTCAAAGAATATATATACAAATATGAGGTTATTTCGGATGCTAAATGCCAAGTTATTAGTAGAAGAATTAGTCCAATAATACCACTAAAACAGTACAACCATGCGACAATGTTGGTGCGAGTTGTGGTGGGGCTACCTGAGAGTCAATGGTTGCGAAGAACACATAGTATAGATGGGACACTTATATTCACTCAAGCACATTCGGCCCTACAAATACAAGCAGGTAATTCTACCCTTATAAGCACCTTCGAAAGGTTAGATTAACAAATTTTGAAGTTGACAAAGTCACAACTATTGCATCACTGTCGACGGGCACATTGGCTACCTCTGAAAGCATAGGACCGTTAATTCATGAAATAAATTTAAAAAAATATGAGCATACATACCAAGTTGAGGACTTGAATACGCACGGATAGGTTCCATCATAAGAAAATGAAACTATTCTCACCCTAACCCGATGAAATTAACCAAACAAAATGCCCTGGGTTTTCCCATGATAATGAAAAATACATTATACATGCGTACTGGCATCGTCATTCCTGACGTTGTCATGCACGTCACAGTACTTACTAATTCCTGACGGTGTCCTCTCTTTTACTTGGAAGTACACGTAACTCGATGTCACAATTGATGGCCAACCTTGTCGCACGTTAGTTCTTCCCCTCGGATATTACCGCTGTAACATGAGTGCCACCATCAATTCCAAAACCATCGTTTTTACTGCGCACTTGTCGCGGCATCGAGTGCACCGAATAGTATCTCGTGCTCATCTAGCTAGGAAAAATAAGGATTCGTATCGCAATCCTCAAACAAGAGATGCGCGCGACTGGCACGTGCCACAAGTGCATCGTCGTGTCCCTCGCCTTCCCCTGCCGCGCGCGCCTATTTAAACGGCCCGAGGCTTGCACACCTCAAGCACTACCCACGGCAAGCCACCAAGTCCTACAGCAGGAGCTCAACACTTGGGCAGCAATGGCGAGGTCGTCGTCGTCCAAGCTTGCGTTCCTGGCTGTGCTCGTCCTGCTGCTGCAGGCATCGTCGCTCGCCGTGGCCCGGCGCCACCACCACGACGAGCCTGACCCGTGCCGCGACGGCGCCCCGGGCCTGCTGGGCCACAAGGACCACCGCTGCTCGTCCCCGGCGGTGTCGCCGCACGGCGGCACGCGCGCGGTGATGACGGTGAACGGGTTCGACAAGGGCGAGGACGGCGGGGGCCCGTCGGAGTGCGACGGCAAGTACCACCACGACAGCGAGATGCTCGCGGCGCTGTCGACGAGGTGGTACGCCGACGGGCGGCGGTGCCACAAGGCGATCCGCATCACGAGCGCGCACAACGGGCGCACCGTTGTGGCACGGGTCGTCGACGAGTGCGACTCCCGGCACGGCTGCAAGGACAACATCGTCGACACGTCCAAGGCCGTCTGGAAAGCGCTCGGGCTCGACACCAAGATCGGCGAGGTCCCCGTTACCTGGTCCGATGCCTGATGAAGAACTGCCGTCGTCGATCGGCCGGCGAGGGCAAGGAGAAGATTGCTTTGCTCACGACAGTGTGCCTGCGTCGCCGTGGAGTCATTGCACCGGCCGCCGGCCGTTGTTGCTGTTGATGTCACCTAAGCATAGTGTGTGATTGTGCCTGTACACGTCCTGATCGAGGACGGTCTGGTTGATGTGTGCCGATGTCGATTGCTACTCTCTCGAGTCATACTAGGTATATATATAGAGTGGCAGAATAAAACTAGTTGCATGGGTGTGCGACTTATCCTGTAAGGGTCAGCTGTTGCTGTCATTGTCTGTCCCAGTAAGTATAAAATCGTCCTTGTTTTGTTGAGTCAGTGGCATCGTCACGCTGTGTTGTTTGATGGGGACAACACATCAAGACCTGTCGTACATACATCTATGGTAATATATGGTAATATAAGGTGAGGCATGAACCCACCAAAGCAATTCAGGGGGTGTTTGGTTTCCACCCCTAAACTTTAGCACTTGTCACATCGAATGTTTAGATACTAATTAGAAGTATTAAACATAGACTATTTACAAAATCTATTGCACAGATGGAGGCTAAATGGCGAGACGAATCTATTAAGCCTAATTAGTTCATGATTTGACAATGTGCTGCTACAGTAACTATTTGCTAATGATGGATTAATTAGGCTTAATAGATTCGTCTCGCAGTTTAGCCTCCATCTGTGCAATTAGTTTTATAATTAACTCATATTTAGTCCTTCTAATTAGCCTCCGAAGATTCGATGTGACACGGACTAAACTTTAGCTCAAGGAACCAAACACCCCCTCAATCCAACCAACACACATGACTTAGAGTATTACGCAATCTAGTGACTCGAACCTGTCTAAATCGTGTGTCTGTGTTTACCTTCGAGTTTTTGATCTCGACGATCCCCATTAACCAAAATACTACCTCGGGCACCCTGCCGGATTTAAACACCGACAAGACCCGACATGTTACTAAAACTACATGTGGCCACCAAAGTTGATTGTCTTTGAACGGAATTTTGGTTACGATGCCAACCAGCAAGCTGATGATCTGATTGTGAATTTTGTTGCATCAAGAAAGAAATAAAAAGACACGGACAAGAAATTCACAAGAAATTAGACATTCGTATTGTTTCAAAAAAGGATTTCAAACTAAATTGTTGCAAATAACTCATCCAAACTATACCTTCTGAATGCTAAATTTTTTTTGAAGGGTTGCTTTGGGTACATTTTTATATGTATTAGCAAATTAATAAGGACGCACTTTCTACATTTTTTCTATATACAGTTCATACTAAAGAACAAGTTGGCTAGGTCACTCATATAAGTAAATCATATATGCCAATTTCTGTGTATCTTACTTTTGATGTGCTCTCTCATGGGGACAAAGGCATTTTGCGATCCTTTAGATTTCACGGGGCAAGCAATCTAGTTCACGCGTTTATTTCTGAGCAAAGATCAACAGCTAACAGCGGCTCGATAGTACTCATGTTATATATTACTCCAGAAACAGTAACACATCTTGATAATTCTCAATGCACTAGCAAGCGCACGAGTAACACTAAATTTCAACATATTAATTGTCCTCGCTCATCAAACACGTGTTAAAAATTCTTTTACGAGAATTCTTAGTGTTAGACTAAAAGCTATTGCTTTACCAGTGAGAAAAAACACAACCCTTCTGGTCTTTTTTTAGATCAGGGGATTTATTTATTCCAGCCTCTGCTTGAGCTGTGCACTCAACCCTATTTTGGTCTTATGCATGTAGAACCTGTCATCACCAAATGGCACAAGGTGCCTCTTTGCTCTTATGACTTGTTCTCAACAGATGGGATAATACAACAAAAACATCCCGGCCTTTGATATGCACGCAGCCCGATCATTATCACAAAATCTCAGCATTAGCGTGAACTTTCAATAATCTTCCATATCTTCACTTAAATGTGCATGTGCTCGCTAACAATTGCAATAATATTTTCGTATGACTTATCAATTTTGGTTAGTTCAAAGTCGATAACAAATATAGAAGCTGTAACTAACAGTAAGATAAAACACAAAAACGAAAGGTTTGGGCCTTTGAAATCAAATATCTTCAGATTCTCTAATTGGTGCAGCCGCGGCATGGAGTCCATTTCCATATACGTCGATGAATATGCAGAGTCAAGAATAATGCGTGAAAACTAGGAAGCCATTAACATCTCTCAAAGACATCGAGTACAAACTAGGGAGCAGGGTGTTCCATCTACTGGTCTTGCAGGAGAAACACACACCGGCGACTTTTATTCTTGATCACGAAATCTAAATTGTTCTACCTCTCCATCAAGCCGAAAACATAATAGCAGACCACTAATAGCAACTACAGGAGCTACTAGCACACACCACAACTGCATGCCGGCGTCATTTCCAGTTTGCCCCTTGCCGGCGGCGTCTCTGCTGGTGTACGCGTTCAGGCATCGGACCACGTGACGGGGACCTCACCGGCGTCGGTGTCCAGCCCGAGCGCCTTCCACACGGCGGCCGACGAGTCCACGACGTTGTCGCGGCACCCGCGGCGGGAGTCGCACTCGTCCACCACCCGGGCCTCCACGGAGCGCCCGGTGCGCGCGCTCGTGATGCGGATCGCCCTGTGGCACCGGTGCCCGCCCGCGAACCACCCCGTGGACAGCGCCACGATCAGGTCGCCGTCGCTGTGGAAGTGGCCGTCGCACTCCGACGGGCCGCCCTCCTCGCCGCGCTGGAATCCGTTCACCGTCATCACCGCGGGCTTGCCGTGGCGCGACGATGCCAGCGTGCCCTGGTGGTGGTAGCCGCCCGGCTTGCCGTGCCGCCGGGCAACGGTGCAAGTGATCTGAAGCAGAGCAAGGACTGCGAAGAGCGCAACAACTCTAGCGTTCGCCATTGCCAAGAGCCCGAAAACTGAGCTCTCGCTTGAGGTGCTTTGGGAATTGGGATGCATTGGCCATTGGCTCGAGGGGCTTATTATATAGGCGCGCTACCGGGGGTTCACGACAACACGTGCGAGCCTAGCCGGCCTGTGGATGTTCTTGAGATCGGTGAGCTCGATATGAGTTCAGTGGATCCATCCGAGACAAACTGCATTGGAGAAGTAATAGCGATGCTAAGCCTTTGTACGTGACGGTGACGGTGTCAGCTGCGATGTTACCATCCGCGCGCGGTAATACCTGAGCAAGAATAAGCCCCCCCTGTTTTTGGAAGCTGGAGCTGGAAGGTCCCAGATGTTTTCAGTGGATGTGCTTCATCACTGTCGATTCATTGGCTGATCATCGAAGCTATCACGTCCAAAACGGCTAAACTATGACGTCTCTCTAAAACAAACAAGAGTTTGATGCCCACTAGAGGCCTTGACAGTTGACACAGGTGTTGGTCAGACCTATAGTCCCTTCGGACCATGAGGAATGGGTTCATTTCCATGCCAACGCTACGGAATTGTCGTTTATGGTACAGGAATTTGACCTGGCCCTCCGTAGTTTACAACGGTGCCAGTGGCTTGTTTATGCACAGATGTTCCTGGAAGAACGCATGTGTCCACTTAATTAAGTGGAAACTTATCTGGATCTCAAATGAAAAAGATATTTGAGGAAAATTGTACGAGTGAATTTTGAACTAGCTTGTGCAAAATACCATGTACTCCCTCCGCTTAAAAAAGAATGACATCTTGGGATTAAACAAATTAGGGATAAATGAAAAGGATGCATGTGCCGTAAGTCAGTCGAGTTTGTATGGAGGGAATCTGTTTCCATTTAATCTAGCGCAACAGATTATGCATGCACGAGATTTGAATTTCTGGATATCGTTCTTTCTAGGACAAAAATTTGAATCGAATAATGACATTGTTTTTGGAACAGACGGGGTATTTATTTTCGCACAAAATTTGAATCGCATAATGGTATTATTTTTGGAATGGAGTGAGTATTTATAAACGAAGGTACATTTGGTGAATCGCATAATCGCATAAACGAAGGTATAATCGGTCCAATGGTCAAAAAAGAAGAAAAGAGTTGATCCCAATAGCATGTCCAAGTACCTGAACACAAGGATGAGTGAAGCCACAGAGGCGTGCCGACCAGAAGTAGGCGTCCAGCTCCTGAGGATGGACTGGTGGAGCTGCAGAGGCACGCCAACCTAAAATAGGCGCCCAACCCCTGTGGATGAGGACTGGCGGAGCCTCGAAGGCACGGAAAATCCATGGACTCTGTCCGGCGTAGGCGCCGCAATAAGGGAAAACCCATAGATTCCGTCGCTAGGGTTATGCCGTCACACCTCTCAAAAGCCAAAGGGGCGCAATTCTATTTTCACTTCCATCCGTTACACTCGCGTCGCCGCCGCCACAGTCCACTGAGCGCATCGCCGCCACGCTCGCAAACCCTAGGCCGCACCGCCGCGATTCCCAATCTACTCACGCGCACTTCGCCGCCGCCGCCGCCTGAGCCGCCGCGCCACTGTATGCGCATCAAGACTCTTGCGAGTAAGCTTCATGACGTCTTTCTTGTTGGATGGTTTCGCCATATTTCTGATTGCGTCCACCTTGACGGGATTGGCTTTGATGCCGTGCTGGCTGACCATGAAGCCCATGAGCTTTCCAGACGGGACACTGAAGACACACTTGCCCAGGCTGAGTTTCCACCGATAGGCCTAGAGGCTGTTGAAGGTTTCAGCGAGGTCAGCTATGAAGCTCTCCTCATCTTTGGTCTTGACAACTACATCGTCGACGTAGGCCTCGACGTTCCTGTGTAGCTGTGTCGCTAGGCAACCCTGGATTGCCTTCTGGTAGGTGGTGCCGGCATTTTTCAACCCGAAAGTCATGGTATTGTAGCAATAGATGCCAAAGGATGTTATGAACGCCGTCTTGTCTTGGTCGGCAGGATCAAGCAAGATCTGGTGATAGCCCGAGTAGTAGTCGAGGAAGCAGAGCAGGGTGCTCCTAGCCATAGAGTCTACGACTTGGTTGATGCACGGAAGAGGTAAGGAGTCCTTAGGGCAATGCTTGTTGAGGTCGGTGTAATCGATACACATTCTCCATTCACCGGTTTTCTTTTTTACAAGAACTAGATTTGCTAACTAGTTGGGATGTTTACATTCACGGATGAATCTGGCAGCTAGGAGCTTATTAAGTTCTACCCTAATGGCCTCCTTGCGATCTTGGGTGAAGCAGCGAAGCTTTTGCTTGACTGGTCTTGCAGTCTTGCTCAAGTCCAAGGAGTGCTCAGCCAGCTCCCACGGGACACCGGGCATATCGGATGGCTTCCACGCGAATATGTCTGAGTTTTCTGGAGGAAACTAGTGAGCGCGAGTTTCTATTTGGTAGAAAGGTCGGATGAGGGCCATCTTGGTCGGATCTTCTAGGCCGAGGCAAATCTTCCTAACTTTGGGGTCGGGCTGCTGCGTTGTGGGTGTCGGCTCTGATTCTGGGATCATGAGCTAGTCCTTGTCCACCTTTTGGGCCTCGACGAGCATGGCAGTGGCCTTTGCCGAGTACTCCAGGGCTTCAGCGAGCTACACCACCTTCGTGTCGCACTTGTACGAAGTCTCGACATCACCGTAGATGGAGAGCACACCGTTTGGAGCCGGCATCTTGAGGACGTGGTAGGTGTGATGCGGGATCACCATAAACCTCGCCAGCATTGGCCTATCAAGGATGTCATGGTAGGAAGTCTTGAAGTTGGCCACCTCAAATGTGAGGTATTCCATGCGGTAGTTGGTTTGCATGCCAAATGTGACCGGCAAAACAACTCGGCCGGCCAATCGGATAGGATCCTTTGCTGGAGATGATGTTGTAGAAGGGCTCCTCACAGGGTTGGAGCCGCTTGAAGTTGAAGTCCATGCGCTTCAAGGTCTCAGTGAAGATGATGTTGAGGCTGCTACCACGGTCGATCAGCACCTTGGGAAGTAGGGCCCGGTCTATGGTCGAGCATACCACTAGCGAGTAGGACCCGGGATCTAGAATGTGTACCCAACGATCTTCCCTGGAGAAGGTTATGGGCTGCTCTGACCAGCGTGGATACTGGATTGGCCATATGGAGACAAAGTGCACCTCTCACTGGTGCAGCTTCTGCTTGCGGTTATTGTAGAAAGCGTTGGGGCCGCCCACGATGATGTTGACCTACCATTCCGATTGCTGGAACTCCCTATTCTGGTCGGCGCCTGGGTTTTGCTGATTGTGGCGCTCCTCTCAGTGCTGGTCGTCAGAGTCGTTGCGCCGGTGGTTGTCGCGGTCGTCGCGGCGGCAGTCGCGGTCGTTGTGGTAGCGGTCGTGGCGGTCGTTGCGGTCATCGCGACGACGATAGTCACGACGGTTGTCATCCCTGCGGTAGTCATTGCGGTGGGGTTGCTTGTACTCCACCGAGGCGCCGAGCTCTTTTTTGAGGACTATGCAGTCCCAAAGATTATGATGTGCGTCCTTGTGGAAGGGGCACGGAGCATTGAGTGTGTCGTCAAACTCGTCCCAGAGGAAGGTGGTCAGCCTGGCAGGGTCGCCTTCAGCAGTGAGGACCTCGGAGGCCCTTTTTCGAAGTCGGGACTCCGATCACGCTTGGTGTTCATCATGGGTCAGTTGATCGTAGTCGTCATTTTGGCGATGCTTGCTGCCTTGAAACTGTACTATCCCCGCCTCCTCTATGTCTGCCTAGGTGTTGACAACCTGCATCATCTGCTCGACTGTCTTGGGGCAGCCTCTTACAACTTGTAGAACATGAGGCGGTTCATCAAGCCGGAGCGGAAGTACCAGATGATGTCGTGGTCCTCGATGTTGGCCAGCCTA
This sequence comes from Setaria italica, assembly GCF_000263155.2. Taxonomy (NCBI): domain Eukaryota; kingdom Viridiplantae; phylum Streptophyta; class Magnoliopsida; order Poales; family Poaceae; genus Setaria; species Setaria italica. The sequence continues at coordinate 15,314,953 of NC_028458.1, read as the reverse complement.
TTGTGGTTCTTGAAGAAGTGGTTGGCGTAGTCTCAAATAGTTTCATTCTTCCACTAATGGACTTGGCCAAGGTTCTCCGTGTTACTAGGTCGGCTGTAGGTAGCCTGGTAATTCTGAGTAAAAGCTCTAGCGAGCTGACCCCAGCTGTTGATGCTGTTTGGGGGGAGGTTGTCCAGCCATAGGAGTGGAGCGGGACCCATCACCATCGGGAAGTAGGCTGCCATCTGGTCGTAGGTGCCGTGGGCAGCTTTCACCGCAGTACTGTACATCTTGAGCCAGATGGTAGGGTCGAAGCGACCATCGTACTTTTCGTTGATGGCCGGCTTGAATGAGGCCAGCCACTCAACGGCCCAGAGGCGGGGAGTGAAGGCGGCGAAGCCATCGATCGTCGTGTCATCATCGTCGCCGAGGTTGTACACAATGGGTGGAGCCCTGGGGTGTCTACCGTTGTTGCGCCTGTGCGGGACATAAGCGTCTTTAGGAGCGCTGTACATGCGGTCATAGTCAGCACGGTGGCGCATCTCATCTTCCTGGCGGTGGTGGTCCTTGCGTTCTACATTGCGGTTGAGTCCAAAAGCACCATAGCCGCGGTCGTACTTAGCGCGGTGGCGGAGCTCGGCCTCTTCCAGCTCTTGGTGATGGTTGTTGAGGTCAGGGCGGAGGTCGCGGCAGTCGCGCAACTCTTCACTGAGGTCACGTTGCCGACCTTGTTTGCCACGATCCTCACCATCGCCTCTCCTGCTGCGGCGTCGATTGTTGTGGTTATTGTTGTTGGCGTGTGGATTGGTAGGTTGCTCCACCTCCTCTTCACGGATGGGCTCCAGTCGACCTCCTGCATGATTGTCGTGGTTGCCTCAGCGGTAGTCAGATCTGCTATGCCCGGATCGGCTTTGAGAGTGTGGGTAGCTGTAGATTGGGAGTACGCTGACCAGCTATGGGCCCGCTCTTCGATCTGGGTTTTGGCAACATGGAGACGCGCCCGGATCCGCCGGATTGGCTCCGAGTATGGAAGGTTTTCCAGGTCGGCGAAGGTAGCCCCCAGGTTATCCTGGGGTGTGGTGAAGACATTGTGGTCAGCCTCCTCGAGGTTGGCTTGTAGATTGCGGGGGCGCGCAGGGCGCCTGCGCCTGTCCCGGGCATCGTTCTGGTCAGCATTACCGCTGTTGTCACGCGCTGGTCTGCGCTGATCATTTGCTGCCTCTGTGTTAGTAGTAGGTTGTTGCTAGTCGTTGGCCTACTCCTGTTAGAGTCGTGCTGCATGCTTTTGGTTCCTGGTGTTGCGACCGGCTTCCTGAGAAGAGGTTTTGCCATCCCTAGGTGGCTCGTCAGCGGAGACCACGAAGGCTTTGCGATCTGGTGTGGAGAAGTTGCTCTCATTGTTGCTTCCGTAGGGATTCGGTGTCAGGACGATGCGGGAGACCTGGAACTCGCCAAAGTCCGGAAACTGGATGGGTGCGGGTGGGTCTCCAGATTGGATCTGGAAAGACTGCGCGAGGTTCAAGGAGAATGCAGTGGCCGAGTTCCTCAAACCAAAGGGGATGAGAGAAGGACCCTGCGCCGACCTGGTTGAGCGTAGCGCCGCCTCAGAGAAATCTATGCACTCAGCAATAGTGTTGTTGATGCGATCTAGCCCCGCGATCAGGTCGAAGGGCGTAGGTGGGCAAGTCGCAGCAAGGATGTGCGGAATTCTCTCGGAGAGAGAGATCACCGACCTGCTGGGCAAGCGGCGTGATGATCCTTGGGTGGAGGTTTTGCTCCATCGGAGTAGGTCTGGCAGATGCTGAGCTGGTGGCGGACGCCGAGTCGACAGAAGACGCGGTGGAGTTAAAGTCCGCCGGCATGCTCCCGAAGCGTAGCTAGATCGGGTTGGCGAGGAAGTCCTTCATGCTCTTGGGGAAAACAACACCGAGGCGGGATGCCATCGAGCTCGCTAGGGAGGATCTCACAATCACCCCTACATGGCGCACCAACTGTCGAATTTATAAGGCCGGCAGTCCACCAGGGGGTCCCCTAAGTGGTTGATTTGTAGGTGGAGGTGATTGCGAAACCAAGAACTTGAAGGTGATTGCGAGGACATGAGGGACACAAGGGTTTTAGGCAGGTTCGGGCCTCCGGAGAGTAATACCCTACGTCTTGTATGCTTGGTGGCTTGTATTGCATGAGAGTTGAGATGCGTTAGGTTGCCCTCGAGAGGCGTCCTTAGCCGCGGCTGATGACCTAGAGTTACAAGTCGGTTTGAATCTAATCTAGTCGATTGTTACACGGAAGGTAATCTGAGTCGGATTACCATACGTATCCCGCAATATCCGGGCTGATTTGAATCACCCGACCTCCTTAACTTGTGCTCAAGTATCTTCATGTCCTTAGCGCCCACGCCCTGGTCGGGCGGGCTCACTTATCAGGTCTGGCCAATATCCTGGTCGGTGGGAACCTATAGGATACCCCTGTCCCTTACCATGTACTCCCTCCTCTTAAAAAAGAATGACATCTTGGGATTAAACAAATTAGGGATAAATGAAAAGGATGCATGTGCCGTAAGTTGAGTTTGCATACAGAAGATGGAGGGAATCTGTTTCCATTTAATCTAGCGCACCAGATTATGCATGCACGAGATTTGAATTTCTGGATATCGTTCTTTCTAGGGAAAAAAATTTGAATCCAATAATGGCATTGTTTTTGGAACAGACGGGTATTTATTTTCACACAAAATTTGAATCGCATAATGGTATTATTTTTGAAATGGAGGGAGTATTTATAAACGAAGGTAGCATTTGGTGAGCTCCTGGCAATTATTTTTTATTTGAGACCCTGCCTTTTTTTCGTTACAAAAGAGGCCAAATGGAATATAGCCGATTGTTGTTTGGCCGCTTGTCGACCAAAGCAATGCCGATGATTTTAGTTCTTTATGTATTCATTTATTTACGTGGATTTTTTCCTCTTATTAATATAAGCGGCATACCTTCTGTCTAGTTTGTTAAAAAATCGTTTGGAATTTTCATTATAACTATATGATAATTTCTTTATTTTTAAATATTTGCTACCGTTGACTTTTAAATACGTGTTTAACCATTTATCTTATTCAAAATAATTATACAAATATGTTTTTTCTTTTCTTATGATTTATTTTATTGTTAAAGGTAGTTTAAGTATGACTTATATATTTTTGTGCATTTAAATTTTTGAATCGGACGAATGATCATGTATCATGATCATAGTCAATGGTTCAGTAACAAACATTTATGAACGGGAAGAGAATATATTTTACTCGAGTCATTGACTGACAATCAACATGGAAGCATTGCCTCTAAAATCAATCGAAATAGACCTTCTAAAATGCAACTCAAACTCGTTCGCTCAATCAAATAAAAAGGAACTCGCAGGGGAAATTTCGGCTGGCCGCATGAAGGCCTAGCTCTTTACTTTGACTACTTGAAAGCTGCCTTAAGAAACTCCAATTTGGCCTCACTCTTTCGATGTGCTAATTCCAATTCCTCAGCTGGAAACAGATTCTACCAAGCTAGGGAGGGCTTGCTTCCATTTGGATTTCGTAGTCGTAGAATGCCTTTATCTTGATCCATATATGCTGATACAAAGCCAGGTTTAGTTTGACTCACAAAAGACATGAGCACATAACGATCAGGGTCATCTTACAAGAGACGCACACACCGAACCAATTTATTCTGCTCCTCTAGAAAACGCGCTCCACACCGTCAGGCGGAGGGCCAGAGAGGGTAGCAAACTACTCGACGTAGAAGAACTAGAGCTGCCGGCCAAGCACGAGCAACTCAAACAGTTGCATATCACTCGAACGAACGCCGACTCCGCTGGCGCGCGGCCAGTCATCTCGAACACGGGCTAGCTTAGCTCAGGGGTCGGACCACGTGACGGGCACCTCGCCGACGTCGGTGTCGAGCCCGAGCGCCCTCCACACCGCCGGCGACGAGTCGACGATGTTGTGGCGGCACCCGCGGCGGGAGTCGCACTCGTCCACGACCCGCGCCTCCACGGTGCGCCCGTGGCGCGCGCTCGTGATGCGGATCCTCCTGTGGCACCGGCGCCCGCGCGCGAACCACTCCGTGGACAGCGCCACGATCAGCTCGCCGTCGCTGTGGAAGTGGCCGTCGCTCTCGCCGCGCCTGAACCCGTTCACCGTCATCACGGCCGGGGTGCCGCCGCCGTGGTGGCCGCCCGGGTGGTGGTGGGGTGCCTTCTTGTGGCGCAGCCGGCGCCCCCCGACGACACGGCTGGTCCCTTGGGGGGGTACCAAGGGGGGGGATGATGGGAAACGGGTTCAGGCGCGGAGTGAGAGAGGGTCACCTCCGATGGGAAGCCGAGCGGTGAGTAGCGGTTTGAAGGGCGTGATTCGCGCGCGTGTGTCGGGCCCTGGGTGGTTACGCGGATGAGAGCGCCGGAAAGGCCATCCACCTGAGGAGGTCAGTGGATCTACTGATCAACGAGTAGAGATGCATCTGTTTTATAGTTTTTGATCGATTTGGCTCTTGGTAATGGCAACATGAATTATCAATTTCATTA
>NC_028458.1:15217226-15310320 GCF_000263155.2 Setaria italica | reverse complement strand
CAGAGACAGCCATATGCTGGGGCATGGGCGCGGCGGTGCAGTTCCAAGCGTAAGCCCCTAATCGGGGACTAGCCACGAATGACCACTCCGTGGACGGGCGGCTACGCCACGCCACGCACGCGGGATGCGACGACGACGAGCACGCCGGCCGACGCGCGGCAGGCAGGAGGCAGCAGCTAGCGCCAGGACAACCGCGCTACGATAGATCGTCGGCACGCGGCGGCCTGTCAGATCGGTGCGTAGCGGCCGGGGTGACGACGACAATGGCGTGCATGCATAGGCATCGGCGCCGGCGTCCATCCAGAGGGTGGTACGTACGGCCGACGATGCCGCTGCGCTGAGCGGTCGCGGCCACGGCGGCCGGCCCCCCCCCCCCCCCCCCAACCCCACCCCCAAAGGCAGGTCGTCGACGGAGTCGGCCGCGGCGGCGTCGGCGTCGGCGCACGGGCCCGGCTTACCGTACCACCGGGCAGCGTCGCAGGAAACCTGGAGCAGAGCAAGGACCGCGAGAGCACCACCATATTCTTCGCGTCCGCCATTGTCACGCTCGAGGTGGGTGCTCGCTTGAGCTTCTTGGCGAGGTGCACTGGCCCATTGGTTCGAGGTGGACGTGTTTTTATATATAGGCTGCAAGGGGTGCACGAGGACACGTTCGTGTTGCCCCCCGTGTGCTTTTTTGTTGGATTAGCGAGTGAGATTGGAGACAATGTCTTGTGTGGATTCTCGAACGGAGAGGTCGATACGAGGCTCTACCTCTACCGCTAAAAAACCTGGGACGGCGACCAAACATCGCAGTACCGAGGTCTTTTGATTTTCGGTCCGCTCCCCCTTCCTGCGCTGCCTTCCGGATCTAGCCTGACGCACATCATCCTTCCGGCGTGCAATGGTGGATTTGTTTCCTTATTTCACGCTCGTCGTTTGCAAGATTGAAGCTAGCTTGGTCATTCTATTTTTGTTCATAACCCTTGATCTGGGAGCAAAATATTTTATTTCTTCTTATAGGATCATTTGGCTAACATTGCAGCCACGACAAATCAACAACTCATTGATGCTGGAAGGAATCAAATGGATCAAACAGATCAAATCCTCTTCTCATGTTCACATCGGTTGAAGAATCCAGAACCATTTGATACGGCACGGCAGAAGTCTAGTTCGCCTATAGCCTGAACGCACCAGCCGAGCGACCGGATTTCGCCTTCTTGGGCAATCCGTTCATCAAACCATTCGGCACGGCACGTGCATCTGCGCAGGTTCACATGCATGTGGAAAGTCGAAAGACCACTATATAATCCCATGCTCGGCTAGTTACTCGAACCATCAGACAAAACCGCCCAGAGCTACGGCAGAGCAAGAACAGAGCCTTTGTCTAGGAAAGAGAAAATGGCCACCACTGCCAGAGCTGTAGCCTCAATGGCGATCTTCCTCCTGGTTGCTCTCTCCGCCACCCACTTGGCGTTCTCCCTCCGCCCCGGCGGCGGCCTCGGCGTGTGCCGCGCCAGCGGCTACCTCCCCGGCCGGTCCGGCAACTGCGAAAAGAGCAACGACCCGGACTGCTGCGAGGACGGCAAGAAGTACCCGCAGTACCGGTGCTCGCCGCCGGTGACGGCGAGCAACAAGGCCGTGCTGACGCTCAACAGCTTCGAGAAAGGCAAGGACGGCGGCGGCCCGTCGGAGTGCGACAACGCGTACCACAGCGACGAGGAGAAGGTGGTGGCGCTCTCCACGGGGTGGTTCAGCAACATGGCGCGCTGCGGGCACCGCATCAAGATCTCCGCCAACGGAAACTCCGTGTACGCCAAGGTGGTGGACGAGTGCGACTCCGTCCACGGCTGCGACGACGAGCACAACTTCGAGCCGCCCTGCGACAACAACATCGTCGACGCCTCGCCGGCGGTCTGGGACGCCCTGGGGCTCGACCAGAGCCTCGGCATGGTGGACATCACATGGTCTGAGGAGTGAGAGCCTGTGATCGGGTTGTGTCTGCTCTATCTGGTGTCACTTGGCACATGCTGTGTATGTAGAGGATACAGGTCTTGGGCTCATTGCCCTGCATTAGCGTACTGTATGCCACGTCATTACTGCGTATATGGAATAAATAGTGCATACAGCATATAGTGAGCACTAATAGTGAATGCCCACGTCGCTCCTCCTCGGGCGACACGGGCGGAACCCTAGTGCCCGGTGCCGCCACCCTCCAGCGTCGCTCCCCCTCTCACCGTCGCCCGAGCGGCCACCGGAAGCCCACGCGGTCGCAAGGAAGGCGGCAGCGGGGCTCCACCACCCTCCTCCTCTCCTTTCCTCCTCTCGCGCTCTCTTTGGTGGTTGGCCTCGTCCATGGTGGCGGCGGTTGGGTCGGCCACGACCAAATTCGCCCAGTGAATGGCTGGATCCGCACCCCCAGCCGCCGGATCTGCTACCCCGAAGCCTCGGCATGTCGGGGACATGCGGCAGTGGCTGTTTCTTGCGGCAATGGCGGTGGAGCCTATCGACGGCGGCGCCAGTGGCCGGCACCAGCGCGCGACGTTGCCTGGCAAGGGCGGCGACCACGGCTGGCGTGCGGTGCAACGTGGCTACTGCGGTGTCCATGGCCGACGCGAGGTGTGGCTCGGCTGCGGCGGCCGTTTTTCTTAGCTGCGACGGCATCCGTGGCCGGTGCGCGGCGGCTGCCTTTCCAGCAGCAGCGGGTACCTAACTACGGTGGAGCATGCAGCTGTAGCGCGTTGATCGACTGCGGTGGCGCCCGCGTCCAGCGCTTGGTGTGGTCCGGCGGCGGCGTCACCAAACGGCTCCATGGCGCACTGAGTCTGGGCCCTGCGGCGGCCAGGCACTCCATCAGCGTCACGGCCTGCCTTGGTAGTGGGCTGGCTCCAAGGTGCGGGCGTATGTTTGATCTGGTGCAGCGGGTGGGCTCCAATGTGTCGGCATCTGTTCGATCTGTGCAGCCGGTGTGTCGGTAGCGCTGCGATGGCGTGGTCGACAACGGTTTGCTCGGGCGTATGCCATCATCGTCGTGGTGGCGTTGTTGGCTGAGGCCGTGCAGAGGCTCACTAGTAGCACCATGGTGGTGGGGCTGGTGGTACCGGCCATCTCTTTACACCACGGTGACGATGCGGGTGAAAACCCATCCCTCCTTCGGATGGCGTCAATGGCGCCACAAGCGTCATGTCCTTCTTGAAGGCGGTCATGTCCTTTTTGAAGGCGACGTCGGGCATCTCTGGCGCGGACCTTTGGCTCACGTCTAGAGCCAACGACAAGGGTGCCGGTCTTCCCTGTCGGATAAGGTGGGTGAAAACCCAACCCAGTTTGGGCTGGCATCGATGATGTTTTTGGCATCATGACCTTCTTCAAGGCGATGTCAGGCAATTTCGGCAAGGAGGCTTGTTTCGGCGATGGCTGCTTCCGAAAGGGTGTTTTTCTTTCTTTTCCTTTCTTAAAAAAAAAGAGAACTCAGTCTGTGGCGTTGGTTGTGTGGTGGCTCGTGTCGACATCCCAATCCGACCGGGCAGAGTTCGTGGAGGCTCGGGTAATGTCCCAATCCGACCGGGCGGAGTTTTCGCTGAGGCTCGTATCGATGTCTCAATCCAATCGGGCAGAGTTGAGAGAGACCTAGTTGATGTCCCAATCCAACCGGCTGATGTTGTGTAGTTGAGTTAAGTTTGAGTAGTGCGTTGTGGTAAGGCGTGGGTTGAGATTCCAATCCAACTGATTGGCTTATTCTTCTTTTTAAATATAGTGGGCAACTCTAAAAAAATTAGTGAGCACCAATGAAGGTAGCGATGCGCTTGACACCAGTATTACAGAGGTTAACATCATGTGCATGCCCAGTAAGAACCTGACAGAGCAGCAAACAGACCGAGTTGAGGACTCGAATACGCACGGTTCCATCATAAGAAAATTAACCAGTCGTGCTATGCTAAGCTGAGTTGGCCCTCTTATACTAATGACTTTGAAACTTATTCTCACCCTAACCCGATGAAATTAACCAAACAAAATGCCCTGGGTTTTCCCATGATAATGAAACATACATAATACATGCATACTGGCGTGGTCATTCCTGCAGTACTGAGTAATTCCTGACGGTGTCCTCTCTTTTACTTGGAAGTACACGTAACTCGATCTGTCGCAATTGACGGGAACCTTGTCGCACGTTAGTTCTTCCCCTCGGGTATTACCGCTGTAACATGAGCGCCACCATCCATTCCAAAACCATCGTGCTCATCTAGCTAGGAAAAATAAGGATTCGTATCGCAATCCTCAAACAAGAGATGCGCGCGACTGGCACGAGCCACAAGTGCATCGTCGTGTCCCTCGCCTTCCCCTGCCGCGCGCGCCTATTTAAACGGCCCGAGGCTCGCACACCTCAAGCACTACCCACGGCAAGCCACCAAGTCCTACAGCGGGAGCTCAACACTTGGGCAGCAATGGCGAGGTCGTTGTCGTCCAAGCTTGCGTTCCTGGCCGTGCTCGTCCTGCTGCTGCAGGCATCGTCGCTCGCCGTGGCCCGGCGCCACCACCATGACGAGCCTGACCCGTGCCGCGACGGCGCCCCGGGCCTGCTGGGCCACAAGGACCACCGCTGCTCGTCCCCGGCGGTGTCGCCGCACGGCGGCACGCGCGCGGTGATGACGGTGAACGGGTTCGAGAAGGGCCAGGACGGCGGGGACCCGTCGGAGTGCGACGGCAGGTACCACGACAACAGCGAGATGATCGCGGCGCTGTCGACTAGGTGGTACGCCGGCGGGCGGCGGTGCCACAAGGCGATCCGCATCACGAACGCGCACAACGGGCGCACCGTTGTGGCACGGGTCGTCGACGAGTGCGACTCCCGGCACGGCTGCAAGGACAACATCGTCGACACGTCCAAGGCCGTCTGGGAGGCGCTGGGGCTCGACACCAAGATCGGCGAGGTCCCCGTCACCTGGTCCGATGCCTGATGAAGAACTGCCGTCGTCGATCGGCCGGCGAGGGCAAGGAGAAGATTGCTTTGCTCACGACAGTGTGCCTGCGTCGCCGTGGAGCCATTGCACCGGCCGCCGGCCGTTGTTGCTGTTGATGTCACCTAAGCATAGTGTGTGATTGTGCCTGTACATGTCCTGATCGAGGACGGTATGGTTGATGTGTGCCGATGTCGATTGCTGCTCTCTCGAGTCATACTAGGTATACGTATAGAGTGGCAGAATAAAACTAGTTGCATGGGTGTGCGACTTATCCTGTAAAGGTCAGCTGTTGCTGTCAGTGTCTGTCCCAGTAAGTATAACATCGTCCTTGTTTTGTTGAGTTAGTGGCATCGTCATGCTGTGTTGTTTGTGGGGACTAACACGACCTGTCGTACATACGTCAATGGGTCCACCAGAAGATTGGGATAGATTTGAGTATAGGGCTAGACACCGGGACGCATCTGATATGGAGACTATGGCATAGGATGGTGTAGTCTACGTGACAAGACAATAACTAGTCGAGGATTAGGAAAAGTACTTGTAGCAATAGGAGTAGAACTCCTCTAGTCGTATCCGACTTTTCTTGTAAACAACTGGGCAATATAGGCGAGACAGGGGTCCCCTCCAAAGCAATTCAATCCAACCAACACACAAGACGTAGGATATTATGTAATCTAGCGGCCCGAACCTGTCTAAATAGTGTGTCTGTGTTTACTTTCAAGTTTTTGATCTCGACCAGCCCATTAACTAAAACACTACATCGGGCACCCCCCTTGGTAGGTTGCCAGATCTAAACACCGATAGCTGGTGTGCCAGGTAGGGGCTCTTGCCGAGAATCCACTAGAGAACTCGATGGCACAAGTCATCATCAAGCCAATCGTCGTGTTCGAAGCACGCGCAATGTTAATCTTCGGCTCGTAGGTTTGCGTCGCAGATGGCTTGGTAGGTTGCCGGATCTAAACACCGATAGCTGGTGTGCCAGGTAGGGGCTCTCGCCGAGAATCCACTAGAGAACTCGATGGCACAAGTCATCATCAAGCCAATCGTCGTGTTCGAAGCACGCACAATGTTAATCTTCGGCTCCTAGGTTTGCGTCGCAGATGGCGCTGGAAACTTCCACCACCACATTGCGTCAACGTCGGAGAAAAAAGTAGCAAACCATGAAGCTCCAGGGTCAAGCTCTGGAGGATCTCGTTGACAATTTTGACAAATTTTCAATTTCTAACTTAATCAGAGGCTGGGGAATGTGAGTCTGAGTATAACTCGACTTCTCCTACCAGTCGAATTAACTTTCATGAGCCAACGCTTAAGCCATCGTGCAAGTCGAACTACAACCCAAGTCGACTCCCATTCGGACTCCGCAACGCGGCCACTATTTTATTAGGCTGTCTTGTGTAGATCACAATCCGATATGAACATGATTGAGGACTTCAACTACTATTCAGACTCGGATGAGGAGATCCCTTTATCAGGTCCGCAACAGGACCTGGTGATTACATTGACTCCCCAAGGCAGATTCGTCTACTAGCCCAACATGATGCCACCTACTCTCGCCAAGGATGACGATTCACGCCTCATCGCCTACCTCGACACCCTCCCGTACCAGGAGGGAGCTCCTCTATTGCCCAGCTATGAGGAAGGCAGCACCATGGAGGTCCTCACTTCAAGTTCGGGAAGCTATTCTCTAAAATGAGAACTCTTTGCTCTCGTCGCTAGATAAGAGGACAACAAAGAAGAGAAATGAGACATAAACCCGCAACACGAGTGACACCCAGATGATGTTTCACAGGATGAGCTCACAGCCAACGTCTCTGGAGAAGAGACTGAAGCTCAAAGAACTCAACGACAAACAAGAAACGCTGCAAGAGCAGAATGCCGCTGCCGCCTTACAGTGGACCTAAAGATCATGAACCTGGATAATACCTTTGAATCAGTTCAAACGCATCAGCATTGTACTCCGCTCATCACCATCGCGTCCATTAATCTTATCACCCACGCCATGCCGCAGAACAAGTACACCAGATAGTTGGTTGAACTAGTAGAACATGCATACGAACAACTCGATCAATAGAACCCAATCCAGTCAGTCCAACGCTCCCCACCCCAGTGTAGTCAACATGGCAACAGCCATAGAGACGCTCCGTCCAGACCTAGCCAACTCGGAGGTGCCAGACCAAGCCAAGCTGGAGCAGAGGGTAGTCGAGCGGGACCCTTGAGAGGCCATGGCCACCATGGGGCTAACCCAGAACCCGAACGCCCAGGAGAAAACCTTCGCAACAAGATCAACACCGGCGGCGATGCCCATACCATCATTGACGGATGGTTTCGCGAGCGCGAGCAGGAAGTCGAGTACCCAGGAGATGACTCTGACGGGTTCCCCACCTTCTCAAGACGTGTGAGGAGGACAATTCTATCTAAAAATTCAAACCTTCGGGTATCACCAAGTACGATGGCAAGCAGGACCAAGTCCAATGGCTACGGTGCTACTCGCTATCAGTACAGGCAGCTAGTGGAAACGACGACACCAAAGTCATCTAATTTCCCATCTGCATGGAGGTAGCGCAACTCACATGGCTCAAATCATTAGATAAGAACTCCATTAACACATGGAAGGACCTCAAGGTGGCATTCACGAACAACTACGCAGGGATAATGCAGCATCCTGGCAACATGATCGACTTGTCTCAAGTTAAACAACAAGAACGAGAGACCCTGCGGAGTTATTTACGTTGCTTCTTCGACAATAAGGCCACAATCATGGACATCATGGAGCGCGATTTTATAGATTGCTTCCAGAACAGCCTTCATGACCGCCGGATGTTCCAAGACTTCAGCAGAAAATGCCCCGCTGATGTCAAATCTCTCAAAATCATGGTACAAGCGTGGGAATATGAAGAAGATAGGGGGATCGAAAGCTTCGAATCCAATCGCAACAAGGGCCAGAACAATAATAATCAGAACAATGGCCAACACAATGACAAGAACCACAACGATTGCCCTAATAATGACAACCGAAATAACTACTCCGGAGGACAGAACCGCAAGCGAAAGCTAGACAATACTGTCGCAGCAATGTCATAGTCTTCCAAGAAAGGTGGTGGCAGGAATTAAGACTGGCCCTCATTCAACAAGCTCCTAAAGAAGCAGTGCCCATGGCACCCATACCACAAGCACTCTGCGATAGATTGCTTCAGTCTACGCAGAATCATGAAGGACCTGTCGGAACCATCTGGAACTAAAAAAAAGGGCAAGGCCAAGGAAGATGAAGATGATGGTTACAATGGAAAATTCTAGAATCCATCCAACACCATCAACATCATCTTTGGTGGCACACCGGGTACTGCTACTAAGCGGTCCCAGAAGCTCGCCCTTCGAGAAATCATGCCCATTGAACCAGCAACACCAACGTTCTTCAAATGGTCCAAGGTGCCAATTACCTTCTCCAAGAAGGACCAATGGACTAGTTTCTCAGACCCTGGACGGTATACTCTTGTCCTAGACTCAGTTGTTGCTGGCTCCAGACTCACTAAAGTAATCATTGACGGTGACAACGGTCTCAACGTACTATTCACCAAGACACTGAAGAAGATGGGACTCGACATCACCAATATGCTTACCCCAACAAACTCTCCGTTCTGTGGGATCATCACAGGCAATGCGGCTATACCCCTCGAACAGGTGGTTTTGCGAGTTACTTTTGGGACCAAAGAATACTACTGGACAATAAAACTGGTTTGAGGTAGCAGACTTTGAAACATCGTACCACGCTATCCTCGGAAGACCAGCATTGGCCAAATTCATGGCCATCCCGCACTACGTGTACTTAGTACTCAAGATGCCGGGACCCAATGGAGTACTCTCCCTGTGCGGAGACTTGAAGATGTCGTATGACTGCGATACAAAAGCCGTTGAACTAGCAGCAACTACCCAAGTACCAAACTCAATGATGCAAGTCTTTGCTGCATCCAAGAAATTATCCTTGTCAGAACTCGAGATCCTAGAAAAGAAGTCGAGGGCAACCAAGGTCAAGCCGGCAAGTGATGTAGACGTTAAAAGCATTGACCTTGAGATTGGTGATAGCTCCAAGACGGCCCTGATTGGTGCAGGGCTGGATCCTAAATAGGAAAGCGCGCTCGTTAGTTTCCTCTAGGCCAACTAAGACATCTTCATGTGGAAACCAACGGATATGTTGGGGGTGCCCAGGGAGTTGATCGAGCACTCACTAAATGTGACTGCAAAAGCTACACAAAAAAGGCAACACCTATGATGATTCACCCAAGATAGAAGGAAAGCCATCAAGAAAGAGCTCGCCAAACTACTCATGGCGGGTTTCATAAAAGAAGTCTATCATCAAGAGTGGCTTCCCAATCCCGTCCTAGTGCGAAAGAAAAATAACAATAAATGGAGGATGTGTGTCGACTAAAGAGATCTCAACAAGAACTGTCCAAAAGATCTCTTCGGGCTCCCTACGATTGATCAAGTCATTGACTCCACAGCTGGATGCGCCCCCCTCTGTTTCCTCAATTGCTACTCAGGGTATCACCAGATAGCTCTCAAGGAAGAGGACCAAATCAAAACTTTGTTCATCACGCCATATGAAGCTTTTACTGCAAAATAATGTCTTTTGGGTTGAAGAACACAAACGTTACTTATCAACGGGCAATCCAGGAGTGCTTGAAGAAGCAGCTACACTGCAACGTAAAGGTGTACGTGGACGATATGGTCGTAAAGAACAGAAATCCTGATGACCTGATCGTGGACTTGGAAGAAACTTTCACAAGTTTGCAAGAATTCCGGTGGAAGCTCAACCTGACAAAGTGCGTTTTTGGTGTACCCGTGAGAAACTACTTGGGTTCATAATTAGACACTGAGGAATTGAAGCTAATCCCGAGAAGATCTCCGCCATCACTGACATGCACGCCCCATCATGCATCAAGGACGTCCAGAAGCTAACTAGATGCATGGTGTCCCTCAACAGATTCATCTCAAGGCTTGGAGAATGGGGATTACTCTTCTTCAAACTACTCAAGCGGCAACATAAATTCTAGTGGACCAAGGAGGCAAATCAAGCCCTGCAACAGTTAAAAGACTTCCTATCAAAGCCACCGGTCCTCACGGTGCCAAACCCCAACGAAAACTTGCTGCTCTACATCACCGTGATTACTAACATCGTCAGTATGGCGATCGTAGTTGAAAGACCAGAACGAGGTCATGTATACAAAGTATAGAAGCCCACCGACTTCGTCAGCGAGGTATTGTCAGATTCCAAGGCCAGGTATCCGCCTGTCGGTGCGAAATCTGGTTGACAAGTAAATATTTATAGTTTTCCCGTGCATTAGATCGGATATGGCCTAGCACACAATGACACAGGATGTATACTCGTTCAAGCAATGCGCCCTACGTCCAGTCAAGGTCGGTCGCTCGACTTTATTACTGAGCCCAGGTGCTCAAAGTTTGCAGTGGGGGTACAAATGAGAGGTGGATGAGAGGGGATGCCTAAGTCCTGGCCTTGTTCTCATCTCTGTGGAAGAGAGTGGCAGGAGCTTAGACAAGCGCTAAGTGTGTGTGTGAACCTCTGAGAGCACGTCTCTTAAACCTATGTACAAGCGGGGGGAGGGGGGTCTGTCCCCTTTTATAGTACAAGGGGATTGCCCTTACTGGTCGGGGGAGGATAAGAGAGTGAGTGTACGGGTGCTGCCTAGTCTTGTCGAATCCCACATCAGTGGATACAATATGGCTTCCGTTCTCGGTCCCTGTTCTCCTTGTCAGGCCACTACGCCATAGCAGATTGGTTTATGGCACCACTGCACTGATGTGCGCAGGGCGTGGTGTGGTGCGGCTCGGCGTACGGCCAGCTGACCTGGGGCCGCCACGTTGTCCGCCAACCTGCTCCCTAGGCCCACTCCGAGCGGGCGTCCCCAGTTGGGGAGATCAGTGCAAGTGGTACGACAAGTCCCCAGTTGGGAGATTAGGTTGGGAGCACTCAATCAGGAGCGCTCGGTCGGGAGTACTCAGTCGGGGTCGGAATGTGGCCCCACCCCCAGCTGGCTTCCTCTAGTTGGGGCGCCGACCAGGCCTTTTGGTCGGAGGAGCCGATCGACAGCCGGATCGTGATTTCAGCCTGGCTGTGCGTAGATGGGCCAAACCAGGTACACATTTGTTGTTATGCCCTTTATTGGGCTAAGCGTCATGGGAAAGTAGTCCTGTTCAACGCGGTTCTCGTACTCCTTCCACGCCTTTTCTTCCTGTACCAGGCCACCATAGTGGGAGGAGAGAACTTTGTGTAGCTTCCTATGCTGCCTAAGTTCCCTTGTCTTCCTCTCCCCCTGGTGCCTCACGCTCAGAAGGAGGAGGTCGGAGAAGATCCGGCGAGGATGGGTCGGCGAGCAAGGTTTCGAGCGCAGCTTTCTTGTATTGCTTGCGCTCTTTTTGTTTCTTTCGCTCCCGAGTCATAGGGTAGTCCCTGGGTTATACTTGCACACTTTGCGTGATATTGTAAAGCCTTTGGCTTATGTATTTAACTTACTGAAAGCTTATATTCGACATGTGAGTCTTGTACCCATCGCGCCATCGAGGCAGATCATCGTTGGGACTTTTGGCATTTTTCCCTTTGTTCGCTGCGTCGCGTAGGGTAGCCGAGTGATTCGGGCGTTCTAACCCCCAAGCAGGTGCAGATGCCTAGCCTTCAAGGGGACGATTGGCCGAGGCCGTAGGGACGCGTCAGACAGACTCTAACATCAGCTTCCAAGAAGATGGCTGGCATGGGCCGCAGGGGTGCGTTGAGTTGTAGAGGGTGCCCAGCTCTTGAGGCGGGGACTTGTTTGTAGTTCATTTACTGCTAGGTTCGTGCGAGCGGACCCGGTGGGTCTAGCCTCTCACTCTGTGGCTAACTAAGGAGTAGGTCGGAGGCTGAGCATTTGGGTACCTCCTTTGACCAGGAGCGAGTTGAGCGGACACTAGCGTCCTTCTACCGAGGAGGGGATCTGTATCCAGTCCGGCTTCCGCCGGGTCGTGCGCACCCGGTGGGTGTAGCCCTCGAGCCTGTGGCCGACTGGAGAGTCGGTCGGAGGCTGAGCACTTAGGTACTCTTTTTGGGGCCATGAACTTTTGGCGTCTCCGTCGATCGGGATGAGGTGGTCCTTCTTGCATGTTAGGGTACTTGCCTGTGTTCGTTCCGACCGTGACTTGTGTCGTCGATCACATTCCCGAGTTGGGGTATGGTGGCCCGAGCGCCCGAGTCCTGCTGGGCTTGGTCGGCGTCGGTCGAGTTCCATGCGTCACCCCGTCTGTGGTCTCCGCGACCGGAGGGGCTGAGCTAACGTTACTTGCCTCAATGGCTCGAGTGATGCGCTCGGTGTGCTCACTAACAGGCATGTCTGAGTGGAATCTGGTCCATTGTTCGTGATGGGGTCGGCATAGCCCTCATGTGGCATTCCATTGCTCCTTAACCCGCCTCCCGGCAGATGCTTGAGCCGTTCCGGAGACCGACTCAGGTGGCCCGCTGGGCTCCCCTCGATGGAGATTCTGTGGGCATGGCTGGAGGTCAAGATTGAACGAGAAGGTCGAGATGATCCCGTCCGCTTTTGAGCAGGTCAGGCGAAGGCCACTGGGGCTTCATCTGCATTTTTCCCCAGCTCTGTTTGACGTGGGGTGGCCTCGAGCACTTCGTGGGTCGGCTTTCGAACCCCCGTTGGTCGCAGCTCATATGGAATGAACTGCTATTGCTTCGTGATTTGACGCAAAGCAATTGAAATTCTATGATTACATGTATTGGATGAATGTACGATGCATGAATGAATGCATGCTCACATGAGATGGATAAATGAATGAGTGCTTGTTTGCGGAGTGAGTAAATAGGGGGTCGGCAAGGTTACCTTGATCGAACTCTCGGGCATCACCCCATCCGTGGTTTCCGCAACTGAAGGGGCTAAACTAGCGCTGCTTATCTTGATAGTTCAAGGGACAGGCTCAAGGCACTCTTAGCATGTACACCCAAGTGGAATCCGTATCCGCCGTTCGTGACGGCAGCGGTTATGCCCTGCATGTTAGTTTGATCGAGTAACGGGTTCAGGGCACCCTTAGCAGGTACGCCTCATTGGAAACCGTATCTACCGTTTGTTGCAGGGGTGGTTATGCCCTGCATGCTAGTTTTCCTTTGCTTTTACCTGTCTCCCGTCGGTTGCCTAAACCGTCTGACCGACCCAAGTGCCTACCGACCTCGGTTCAATGGAGGCTCTGACGGTGGGTCCCTCCGCTCCATCCGACCAACCTGAGTGCCTGCTGGCCTTGGTTCGGTGGAGGCTTTGACAGTGGGTCCCTCTGCTCCCCTGCTTCGCAAGGCGAAGGGGTGCTTGCGTGCGGTTGTGCCCTGTTTTTCACGACTTTGCTGCAGAAGTAGGTGGGACTCCTCTGGGCCATGTTCTGTCGCGTAGGGTCACGTCCCGTCAGTTGCATCCTATTCGCCAGGGCTCCGCGCCCCCTTCCCGATTAAATAGGGGGAGGGGCGGAGGTCATCTGGCCTGTCCTTTCACCTTTCCTCGATTTCTACCGTTTCCTCTTCCGCTCTTATGATAAAACTTTCTTACGTGCTGTAGTGAGTTTTGAGAGAGAGGAGGGTCAAGGATGAGAGCAAAAGAAGTCTTACAGATCCGTTCGTCACCTCCGTTGCGCGATGTTGAACTGGAGGGCGTCCATCATGAAGGAGGAACTGCTGGAGGGATTCATGAGGAAGGGGTTGCTTCCGCCGAAGGTAGTTGCGGGTTGGAGAGCGCCGGAGGCAGGGGACGTCGTCCCATGACCCGGGCCCGGTGAGCTCATCTCCTTCCTCACTTTCCACGAGCGCGGGCTTGGATATCCTGCGCATTGGTTCTTGCGTGGGCTCCTCCACCGCTGAGGGTTGGAGTTGCAGCACCTCAACCCCAATGGGGTGCTGCATATTGCCGGCTTCATCACCATTTGTGAGGCCTTCCTCGGGATGGAGCCACACATGGACCTCTTCGCAAAGTTTTTCTCTAGGCAAGTCTGGTCCGAGGAAAGGGGGAAGCCGAGCCTGCCAGCCCCTGTTGGGGGGTTCGTGCTTCAGAGGAAGCCCAAGGTCGCATACCCACCGTACACCCCCAATGATTCCAATCGAGGATGGCACGACGAGTGGTTCTACATCGAAACTTGGCAGAGGCGCCGTTCGTAGAGTTCACCGAAGGGAGGCTGATGAGACAAGAGAGCTGGGTGTAGTGACCCTCTTCGAAGCAGAAGAAACACATGGAGGTCCTCGAGCCAGCGCTGCGGCAATGTGTGGAGGAGGGCCTCAATGGGCTGTGGATCTTCGACACCTTCATCCGTTTGGCGGATCGCTCCACTAGGGCAGAGGGCGCGACCGATGCAGAAGTATTCCGACCCATCGAATCCTGATCGCGTGTCACCAGCGGAGTTGCCAAAGAACGAGATCGAGGCATGCCTCGATCAAGTGTTGCAGTTGGGGGATGACGCGACCCTCAGTGGGACGTTGGAGCCCTTCCAAGCTAGAAGGCGGCCTGACTTGGTACTTTTCTCCCCTGATGCTTCTTCTTCATCGAGTCCTTCCGACCGATTTTGAGCCATTCACCTCGCAGGGGCTCGAGCGTTACAAGTTCTGACCGAGCCTCCCGAAGGGGCTGGAGGGCGCCGTCAGGCTGCCCAGAGGATGGCAGCGAACGAGAGGAAAAAGAAGAAAGCTGTGAAGGCCCAGAGGTAGGAGGCGAGGCTGCAAGAAATCAGCCGGTGGGTGCATCGCGGTGAGAGCTCGTCGGCTGTAGGGGTGGAGCTTGAGTCTTCCGACCCTTCGGGGTCGGGAGACAGTTCGGACTCTTCGAGGGGCGACACCATCGGGAGCGTCGTCGTGATTTCAATTGGGCGCCGTGAACCCGCTGCCGCGCCCTCTGGCTAAGCTCGCGATGCGGAGGGACCCTCCATCACTCCCAAGTTGAGGAAGCGCACTGCGGACGGGGGCTCTACTCGTGATCTGGAGGCAAAGTGGGTGTGGTCGCCGCCACACCGTTCAGAGGTGCCGCCGGAATCGCAACCCCTGGCTTCAAGTGCGACAGTGCGTAGCAGTTGGCCGATGGTATGCGGATGCATGCCAGTGGCCTAGGAGTCAGCGGACGCACCTGGTCTTCGACGGAGGGATGGCCCGCCAGTTGCTCCAGTGGATCCGCCACGGGCGGGGTTGCCCCCGCCCTTGTTCGTCCTGGAGCAAGTCGGGTGGCAGCTCTCGACTGGTTCTGGTCCAATGGACTTCCTAGATCCTCCGATCATGTACATGATTGTAGTTTTTCTTTGTCGTGTGAACGCATTTTTCAGCGTGAATAATCCACTCCTGCATCTTCCCTTTTAGTAATCCATCATCAGCTCCCTAGGTCATCACGCCGCCTCCTGTACACATAGAGTGGACGCCTAACTTGCATCGCGTCATGGCGAGCGATGGGAGGAGCGTGCTAGAGTCGGACCGATCCACGTTGATGGGGCTTGTTCCCCCCTTGTTGGCCGCACCTGCGCCGGCGATGGTGACGATGGCTCACCCTTTTGGTCGGCTTTGGAGGGGAGTGGAGAAGCCGGGGTCGAGACCGCCGATGGAGCGGTGAAGGTTCACACATCCTCTGGGCTGGCCAAGGCCCATGCTTGGGCGAGTACCCTCCCAAGCCCGATCGGGGGTGGCGTGCTGGAGGCGACTGGAGTGGAGGAAGAGTAGTTGTTGGCGAGCCGTGACATCCCGGTGGTGGCCCTTCCTTCCGTCGGAGGGGAGGTCACCAAGGTGGTGGATTCGGGCATCCCGCCATCTCAAGAGTGGGCGATAATCCTGGTGCTGCCTGACGCCGCCATGGCCGGATCTTCAAGTGGGTGAGAGGTAGCTGACGACCTGGTGTGGCCTCAGCGGGGCAAGCTGGGGAAGGCCCGGTTTGTGCTCCGTGGGAACTCTGGCACCTACTGGGGAGCGGCAGGCTGTCGGTGTGGTAGAGCCTCACCTCCATCATGGCAAAGATGAAGGAGGCCTTGGAGCAAGCTGTCCTTGCCAACCGGGCCATGTTCGTCGACCTGTCGCGCATAGGAGAGGTAAGCCTTCTGCAATCCTATCTTCGTGCCTGGTCTTTTTGTTATTCAATTGGTCGCCTTAGCGCGCCTGCCCTTATTTTTGCAGAGCTTGAATATGATATCGACCGATAAGTCCCGGTTCCTCCGGGAGGAGCACAGTTGTCAGGAATGGAATGCAGCGGCATTTCAGTAGATTGGTGATCTTGCTCGCTAGTTGGAGACCGCCCATCGTGAGTACCAGGGCTAGGCGGCACGCGCGACCACTGCCGAGCAGCAACTTGCCGCGACGGTGTCTTGCTTGGCGGAGGCCATGGTGGTGGCCTGAGAACGTCAGGAGGTGGGGCGCCAAGCGGCTGAGTGGGTGACTATCGTCGAGCAGGCACTTGCCGTGGCGCAGAAGGCCCTAAGGGCAGAGCTAGTGGCTCGAGCTCCCAGCTACAAAAGAGGGTGACTCAGCTGGAAGAGGGGCAAGTCATCCTTGAGAGCACCAGTCAAGAGCTGGGTGAGAGGAATGCCCTTCTGAGGAAAGAGCTATAGCGGTCGAAGGAGGGACACGTCACGACTGTTGCAGTAATGGAGAGTAAGTCCTGCCATCCCGAGAGTTTGAGGTGGGGTCATACCCCTTTTCTGGCTTCCGCTGACTTGGTCTCCTTTGCAGTCCTGGAGGGAGAGTTGAGGATGGCCCAGGTGACGGTCACTCGGAACGCGGAGGCATTGGCCCGATCCCTGGCAGAACGGTCCACCCTTGCGGATGAGCTCAACCAACTCCACGAGGTGGCACAGATGGTGGTGACTGAGGTGTCAGGCTTGAGTACCAGTAGGCCTGCCGTCCAGCTTGTGGAGGTCCAAGACATGATCAAAATGCTTATCTCCGACGATGTGTTTCACGGGGCATTGGGGGTGCTAATGTCGGTGGTGACCCACTACCCTGACCTGGACTTTGAGGCAGTCTGCAGAGGGTACGCTAACGGAAGGAGCTTCGAGGAGATCCGGGCGCTGGGTCAGAGCTTGGCCCTGGGTGCGCGAACAATTGCTGCGCAACGTGACCGTGACGTGGGTCATGGAGGCTCGCCACTCGTGGATGGCCGCAAGTGCAGGTCGGTAGGGTGCTACCAATCCTGACGCAGTGGTGCAGGCTGGGATAGAGCTGGGTGTTGCCCCAACTGAGACCAACCCAAGTGTCAGCACGACTGCGACTAGGGAGCCCTCGTCCTCGTCGGTTGCGCCGCCAACCGACCCGGTCGAGGGGGAGCAGTAGAAAACGGGTAGTTAGTTTGTTTGTGTATGTAAGAAATTTGTGGGAGGGGGGGATCGTGAGCCCCCAAGTGAACAATTTTAAGTTCACTTGTGGTTGTGACGGGGAGTGGGTCCCATCCATCCTCGTTTTTGTCCTTAAGCAACTTCTGCATTGTGCCCTTTTCCTCTCAGACATGCCCGTTGACCATGGGCTGCACTCTTAAGAACCTGGGCATGGCCTGCAAGGCTCAGCTGCTCGTAACCGTAGTCGTGGCGGGGTTTGATCGGTCCGCAAGCTAGAGCATAAGTTGCCTTTAGGGTGAGTTAGAGGATGGGATGCCCTTTCATTTGGGCACGTCCTTTCGCTCAGGCGTGGTGCGTGTTTACACAAAAAGTAAAGAGGGGGTGCTGCCACACCTCCATGGAGCCCCCGAGCGACCCGGGTCGACAGTAATCGGGCCGAGGTGCTGTAGGAGCGAGTGTTGAATGGAAATGGACTAGTAATGAACCGGGCTAAGGAAAGAAATGACGTAAATGCTCGATGTTCCAAGTGTTGGTGAGGATGTTGCTATCATCGTCCTTCAGTCGGTAGGTGCCTGGTTGGAGCACCTCGGCCACCACGTACTTGTGCTTGTCCTTGGTTGTTTGGGTCCTTCGGAGCACGAGGTCGCCAACCTCGAGGGTTCTTCCTCGAATTGCGAAGGGTTTGCTAGTAACGGGCAAAGCGAATGATCGCCGTCTCGCGCGCCTCCTTGAGTAGTTCAACCGCATCCTGTTGAGCCTCCGCGGCTCGGTCAGGGTCGAACACCTTTACCCTTGGAGCGCCGTAGTCGAGGTCGGATGGCAATACTGCCTCAGCACCGTACACCAAGGAAAAGGGGGTGAACCCTGTCAACCGGTTCGGGGTCGTCCTTAGGCTCTAGAGGATGGCTAGGAGCTTCGCAACCCATCTTCCGGCATGTTTCTTGAGCCAGTAAAAAATACATGGCTTGAGTCCTTGGAGGACCATGCTATTGGCCCGCTCGACTTGATCGTTGGTCCGCGAGTGTCCGACTGAGGCCCAGTCGACCTTGATGCCATAACCATCATAGAAATTCAGGAACTTCTTGCAGGTGAAGTTGGTTCCGTTGTTTGTGATGATGTAGTTAGGGACGTCGAACTGGTAGATGATGTCGAGGAAGAACTCGACCGCTTCTTCTAAGCGGATGTTGGTGATGGGCTTCGCCTTGATCCACTTGGTGAACTTGTCCATCACCATGAGCAGGTGGGTGTGACCTCCTGGGACCTTTTTGAGTGGTCTGACCAAGTCGAGGCCCCATACCGTGAATGGCTAGGTGATGGGGATGGTCTGGAGTTCCTGCATCGGCAGGTGAGTCTGCCGGGCGTAGAACTAGCACCCCTCGCACCTACGGACCAGCTCCTCTACATCATGTAGTGCTGTGGGCCAGTAAAAACCTTGACGAAAGGCTTTCCCGACCACCGAATGTGAGGTCGTGTGATGTCCGCAGATTCCGGCGTGGATTTCAAGGAGAAGCTGTTTCCCCTGGTCGGTCGGGATGCACTTCATGAGTACCCCCGACGGACTTTATTTGTAAAGTTTGTCACTGATGGCAACGAACATTTTGGCGCGTTGAGCGATTCATCGCACTTTGGTCCTCTCTGGTGGGAGGACTTCTTCGAGGATGTAGGCGAGCAGCGGCGCCCTCTAGTCGGTTGGGTCGAGCGCCATCACCGCGGTGTCCGGGTTGGAGTCCCCGAGCCCTTGGTCGGGGTCGGGTTGCGCTGATGTGTTGGAGCCCCCGAGCGCCTGGTTGGGACCGAGCTGCACCTAGGTCAGATTCACTCGAATGTGGACAGATGGCTCATGGAGGTTGTTCACGAAGACCCCGTCCGGGGGTAGATCCCGCTTGGCTGCTAATTTTGCGAGGGAGTCGGTGGCGTTGTTATCTCTTCGCGGGATGTGGTGCAACTCGATTCCTCGTAACTTGCCCTCGAGCTTGCGTACCTCTTGGCAGTACGCTGCCATGAGTGGAGTTTTGCAGGAGGACTCCTTCATGACTTGGTCGACCACTAATTCCAAGTCACCGCGGACGTAGAGCCGCATCGCGCCGAGCTCAATGGCGATACGTAGCCCATTGATGAGGGCTTTGTATTCTGCGATGTTGTTTGAGGCATTGAAGTGGAGGCAGATTACGTAGCGAAGCCTGTTTCCCCCTTGGGAGATTAGGACCACTCCAGCCCTCGCGTCGAGGCCCATGACCGACCCATCGAAGTACATCGTCCAGTATTCGCGGGTGACATCTGGGGTCGGGGTCCGAACCTCCGTCCATTCGGTGATGAAGTCAGCCAGGGCCTAAGACTTAATCATGGTACGGGGGGCGTACTTGATGTTGTACCCCATGAGCTTGAGCGCCCACAAGGAGATCCGGCCCACGGCGTTGCGGTTGCGGATGATCTCTCCCAGAGGGTACGAGGTGATGACCGTTACCTCGTGTTCGGTGAAGTAGTGCAAGAGCTTCTGGTTTGCCATCAGCACAGCATACAGAAGCTACTGGACCTAGGGGTAGCGTGCTTGGCATGGGTGAGTACCTTACGAACGAAGTACAACGGTCGCTGGATGTTCAGCACGTGTCCAGGCTCCTCCCTTTCGATGATGAGAACAACGCTGACGACGTGGTCACATGCAGCGATGTAGAGGAGGAGGGGTTCCTCTCGTTCAGGAGCGACGAGGACCGGGGCTGAGGTCAGCAGCGATTTAAGGCTCTCCAAAGCCTTCTGTGCCTCTTCCATCCATAAAAATACGTACGACTTCTTGAGGAGCTTGTAGAGTGGCATCCCATTCTCACCGAGTCGGGAGATGAACCAGCTCAGAGCGACCAAGCAACCTGTGAGCCTTTGTATGCCCTTGATGTTGCGTATGGGACCCATATTTGCGATGGCCATGATTTTTTCAGGGTTGGCTTCAATGCCATGCTCGAACATGATGTACCCGAGTAGCTTCCCCCTCGGAACCCTGAAAACACATTTCTCAGGATTTAGTTTAACGCTGAACCTTTGGAGGGTCGCGAATGTTGCAGCTAGGTTCGCGATCAGGTCGCCTGCCCGAGCTATCTTTACCACTATGTCATCCACATAGACGGCAATAGTGACCTTTGGCCGCTTGACCTGGTTGGGCTAGTCGAGCGGGTTGATCTAGTCAGCAAAACACCATTGCATGCACCGCTGGTAGGTGGCACCAGCGTTCCTCAGACTGAAAGGTATGGTCACATAGCAGTACAAACCATATGGGGTGATGAAGGAGCACAACATCAATACAACCTAGAGAGGTTGTAAAGATAGGCTCTAGTCAAAGGAGACTACACGCCTAAGAGGTCTAACTACCCAGATACCTTGAATACTAGTACTCCGTAGAAAGGAGTCGCATCCTAGGTACTCTACATCGTGTATCTGAAGACGCTCATCAAAAGAAGCCTTGTGCATAGACACTTACATCTACTGTACGTGTAATTATCAGGGTAGATGGTAAGAGGCACTAAAAACACAAGTCGAAAGCAGTAAAAATTGCAACAAGACTTAGAACTATTTACATTTCAAAGCATTCATATCATGTTTACAGTACAAGAACTAATGTTTTCTTTTTGTACAAGGCTAAATGATTCGTTACTTCTTCAGCGATGGGGTTCATCTCTTGCAAGTATTGCTAAAAGAGCTTATCCGAGCAGTCCTCTGCTATTCCCTCCACAACAGGAGCCAGGTCAGGTTGAGGGTAGAAGGACTTGACAAAGCTCAGCAGCTGCTTGGAGACAGATTTCACTATCTTCTGAATGTAGCTAGTGAACTTCGCTGGTACATCCTTGAGTATTTCAAACAGAGGGTGGGGCTCTACACCCTCAACTGGGGGCTCCACGATGTCTGCTATCGGCTGGGCTGCCTCAGATATTTCCTTCAATGCAAGTCTGGCAGCTTAGCTCGACCTCGCGCTCCTGAAGGGTCTTCATGGCATTTACCAAGTCGACCTCACCATCTTCGTGCATCTTCTTCTCCTTCTTCAGGTGATGATCTAGGTTCTCATATAATGCTGTCAGCTTATCATGCTGGTCTATCACCCAGTAGTAAGAGTTCTTCCAGGCGATGACTTGTCCCTGGAGATCATCTTTTCACTTCTCAAGCGCTGCACAAATAATCCACAAGAGGATTAGTATTTAAAGCAAACTCAGTACTCGAAGATCAAGGAAGAAGAGCAATTACCCTTTATTTGCTGGTTCAAAGACCTGTTGCACCCTTTGAGGCAGTCTTTTTCTTCCCCCAGCTACTGGATATGGTTCTGATATTCAGCGGCTTGTCCATCGTACTTCATCAGTAGTTTGGAGTATTCCCTCTCCTTGGCAAGCTCCTTGGCAAGGGCCTCAACATGGAGTACTGAGTCCCTTAGCCTTGAAGCATCTGAGATTTTCGCGAGGAGCGTGTGATGACATCCTGCGCCACACAATAAGTACTCATATCAAGACATGCATACCAATTACGAGTTATGGAAGAAGCCAGATTAAGTGACCTCTGCATAAGCACCGATGCAACAGTGCATCTCCATCATCCTGGCCACCATGTCTACGTCCAGCAGTGGGTCGTCGATCAACTGGATATCTTCAAGACTAATCACTCCAGCCACCAGTGGATCCACATGAGCTTCAGAATCAGCCGCATTGAGTGGAACCGTGGCATGACTTGTCGACAGACTCAGCTCGGAAGATGGGATAGCTGCCATGACTTCCAGCACTTCCGCTACTTCAGTTTCTACCTCTAGCTCGGGGGCTATGAGAGTAGCCACGGTGCTAGAGGTAATTGCCACTACGGTTTCGGGCACTGGTTGCTCGGGGGCTGGCACTACACCATCAGTCAATGATGATATAACATCCTGCATCAATGCTGCAACGAGAGATACAACACTTGGATTGCTTATCGGCGCAGGAGGTTCTTCTGGCTGCGGAGTTGCTTGAGCCGGGGAGACGTCTTGGACCAAGTGTCTACTACCATCGATCACGGGCTTCAGGCTCGGCCCTCCATGTTCCACATCAGAAGATTTTGTACATAAGACAAGCTCTTAGAGACATAAAACAAGTCGATGACAAGCTGCAATTAGTACTCAAAGGAGTAGCAAGACTTACTTTAAAGATCTCCTCAGTTTCAGAGAAGGCTCCTGTCAGACGCAGTGGCTTGACGGTCAGAGACAACTTCTTTGGCGCGGCTTGTTGGGTTGCAGTACGATCATCGCTATCCCTCATCACTGCCTCTGCTATTCACGTAGTTCTTGCACCAGTAGGGTCCTCCTCAGTGATAGGAGGTTCTGGATCATCTTCAATTTCTATTACCTCCTCGATGACCAACAGCTTGTGTTGCACGACCTCAGTAGTCACCTTCTCCGCCTCGGTCACCTCTTCGGGTACTTGCACACCACCAATGCCATCTTGAGTAGACAGAGTGGTATTGGAACTACCTACTAAGAGTACTCAATCCTTAGGATCTTGTCCTTCCTCATAAGTTATTATTATGGGGGGTACGTCTTCCACAGTAATAGGCTTCTTTACTGCCCGCTTTGCAGCAACAGACCATTTCTTCCTCGGTGGTGGAGGAAGTGCAGCCTCAAGATCATCTTCAGCTGCAAGCTTCGATGATCTACAGGATGACCCGACCTTATCAGCTGGCCAGGCCTTGATTTTGAAGTCCTCCATAGCATCAGAATTCGAGCTGTTGGAGGCCTCAACTACTTCTTCCTCCTCCTCGTCATCACTTTCCGCGATCTCCACCGTATGGACGCGAGGAACGGCTTCGCAAATGTCTTCTAACCCAAGAGGAGGATGAGCAGAGCAGTACAAGTGTACATCTTCTTGCACAGACAGACAAGTTAGTAAACCCAAACATTAACAAACTTAGTACTCAGGGGCTGCGGCCATAGGTACTTATAGCCTTTGGCAGGTTGGCGGCGCAGAACTCTCGCACAATGGTTAGGATTTCACCCGCATTCTTGAACATCCGCCTCAACTTCGCCATTATCTCATTTGTGCTGAGTTCTTCGAGAGATAGCATTGATGGGTTAGTGATACCTGAGTACTCGTAACCCCAGTGGCATCGCTGCTGCAGAGGCTGAATCTGCCGCTTCATGAATCTGAATGCTACCCCGACTCTAGTCAATCCTTCTTGCTTTAGCTTGGATATCATGTCCAGAAGCTCGGGTAGTTGCAGACTGTCTCCATGGGTTAGCTCATCCAACC
Source organism: Setaria italica (assembly GCF_000263155.2). Classification (NCBI taxonomy): domain Eukaryota; kingdom Viridiplantae; phylum Streptophyta; class Magnoliopsida; order Poales; family Poaceae; genus Setaria; species Setaria italica. The sequence goes on along the minus strand of NC_028458.1, from coordinate 15,286,817 downwards.
ATCTACTGTTCCAGGTAGGGTGATGCCCTGTCAAATTGGGGTCGTTGTTACCGATGTAGCACCACATCTCCTTCCACCCGAAATATGAATCAATCAGCTCATAATCCAGATAGAGGCTCTTGAGCTTCTCCTACATCTGAATTTCGGCCCCTCCGACTACTTGGGCGCATTCCATCTTCAGCTGCGGCTTCACTCGGAAAAATTTCCGGAAAAGTTGGAAGTGGGGCCAGATCCCCAAGAAAGCTTCGCACAAGTGCACAAAAATGGTTGTATGCAGAATACCATTGGGATTCAAATATACTAGCTCCAACTTGTAATAATCCAACAAACCCCAGAAGAAATCTGACGCTGCAAAGCAAGACCACGCTTAATGAAATGCGCGAAGATTACCGTTTCTTCTGGGTACTCCTCCAGTGGCCATGGGTTGTCGAAGGCGGGTCTCCAGTTGATAAAATCAGAGCAGATTGGCGGCCACCTGCGCCTTGATCTCCTCCTCCTTCAGAGATGATCGCTTCCAAGCACAGATCAGAGTGGGAGGAGCAATCTGGTCTGTCTTACCGTACGTGGGCGCTGGTAGTTGAGGCTCTTTCTTCTTGTCAGCCTTCTTCTTCCCACCCTCAATCACCTTGGATGCAACAACTTTCCTCCCCATTCTCGATGTCATGAGTGTCTTCTGTCGCATGTGCTCGGGGGCTGAGAGGTGGGGGATGGCAGCGCTAGCGCTTCAAGATTGGGTAGCGGCGGCGCTAGGGCTATAGTGTGGAAGTTGAAAGAGCAGATGGAAAAGGTAAAACAGAAAGGATAATTTCCTTTGTTATTTATAACCGCGGCGCAGTAACAGCAGCGGGAATAAAGGAATTTTGTTTTTGAAACGAGCCAGTAGGAGAGCTATTGCTATATTAAAAAACGGAGGAATGCCCGACAGGCGAAGTACAAAAGTTCTATACATACTACACACGCACATCCCAAAGCAAAAGAGAAAATGAGAGAGCACTAAAAAAAACTCGATACTATAGATCCCTCACCACATTAATGAAGGACTCTAAGTGCTTAGCACCTGCCGCAATCCATGTAGCTGCCTGGTCTTTGATCTTATTTACCATCCGATGTATCATCTGCTCCTTATTTTGAAAAATCCTGGCGTTCCTTTCAGTCCAAATTTCCCATAGGACGAGAATAATTCAGCTTCGCAGCCCTTTCTTGTTGGCCACCTGAGTGGACGCCAAAGTTGTCCACCAACTATGCAGAGACTCATGTCCGTCCCAGTGGCCTAGGTCAATATAAGTGCATCGTGTCCATGCACCCATCTCTGCCCATATTGTCTTTGTAAAAGAGCACTCTGTGAAAAGATGAAGGCCAGTCTCTTGAGTTATGTTACTGTTGACACAAGATTTTGACATGTTTTGGATCGGCGTCAAGAGAGGAAAGGATTGGCCGATGCGGCGGATTAAAAGGTTACGGTTGGGAATCGGCCGATTGGTGCTACAGTTGGGAATCGGCCGATTGGCGTTACAGTGTTTCGAGCGATTGGCAGACGGAGTTGGTGGAGGTTGGCTGATTGGAAGGCTAGAGCGTTTGGGCCAATATGGGCTTAAGGTGGGCCAGAAAAATAAGATAGAGAAAGATTAGCCCGTGGGAGTATGATAACCAACTCCGATATGAGTTGTGTTTGTAAATATTCATTTTCGTTTAAAATTAGAGATAGATCCTAGTCGGTTAGGAAATCAATTGTAATAGGCGGAATCTTAAGTGTTGCATTTGTAGTGTTGTTTAGCCTACTCTAGTAGTTTCTTTACAATCGCTCATGATTATCGGTTGTTCTATAGCCGGTCATCTTTATAGCAAATCGGCTGATTCGCTGATACGCTTTTCGAGACAGATTGGAACTTTAGCCGATCGAAACCTCTGAAATTTAATACATTTCTTTCCTTGTCAATCAACACGTCAGATTGACTGGCACGCCACGCGAACCGCACCAGGGCGATCACCCAAACTGGAGCTAAGCAGATTCTTCCGGGTCGTGTGTCCGACGCTGAAGGTCATCGGCTGATTTTTAGCGCCAACACACTTTGGCACGCCCGGTGGGACCACTTCAACATCCAACATGTCAAAAGTTGCCGAAATCGCCGAGGACAACATCATCGAGGTGACAGAAGCAGATCTCAAGGACGACCACAAAGAAGAATTGGCAAGGCACCTAGAAGACTACAAGAAGACATGCTTGCAATCTTTCAGTCGTACCAGAAGCGGGGAGACCATTAAGAAAGCTCCTCTTCCGACTCCCCGTCAGATCACTGTCGCTGAGGACTCGAGCAAGATGTCCGATATGATTCAATAGTCCGTCTATTAGGCTTTCATCGACCAATCCTCAGTGATGACCAACACGGTATACAATGCTGTCATCAGTTCCCTGGTCAACGGGGTAGCTCAAGGATATCAGGGGCCAACATACACCCCTCCCATTGTAACTCCGGTCAGAAGCTTACAAGGCACATCTCATTCGGCTCCTCAACCGACACCAACGCAACATGGAGGATACAACACTTCAATGCCTCTAGGATACAACGGCGCGTCATGCTTTCAATCGCAAGCGCCGCCTCAACCTGTCCAGATTTCCTCCGTGCAATTGCTACCCTCAAACTCAGTGCCTTGGGGGGCACCAGCGACGGCGGCTGGTTTGGACAATTCAACCAGTTACGGAAGCTCTCTGATCCAAGAACCATTCCAGTCGGCTATCCAGCCGACGGTCCCAGAATATCAACCGACCTCATCAGAAATCAGCAGGGGGGCAGACACTGCGGAAACACTCAAAAGCGCGGCGCTGATGATGTTGTACGATGGGATGACAGATTCGCTATACCACCAATTGTCAAGATCAATTCGGGTTGAAGCCGAAGGTACAGACATATACGTACAAAACGTCGTACCCACCTGCCTACGACTTGCTGCCGTTTCCCCATCGGTACAAGGTCCCTGACTTCACCATGTTCTCCGGACTGGATGACACGTCAACCATAGAGCACGTCAACAGGTTTATTATCCAGTACGGAGAAGCAGCCACACAAGATGTTCTACGTGTACGTTTATTCTCGTCATCCCTATCTGGATCGGCCTTCCAGTGGTTCACTACGCTGCCACCCAATTCCATTGTCACATGGGCCGATCTAGAGAAGCAATTCCATGAAGTGGGAGTCCATGAGATGAAGCTTTCAGATCTGACCAGCCTCAGGCACAGGAGCGACGAACCAGTAACCAATTACGTGCAGAGGTTCAGAGAGGTCAGAAACAAATGCTACACCCTAGTCCTAACTGACGCTCAGCTGGCCGATATCGCGTTCCAAGGTCTCCTGCCACACATCAAAGAGCAGTACGCCTCATAGAAGTTTGAAAGTTTAAGTCAGATCGTCCACCGATTGGCCGGTAAAGAGGTACGCCCTTTCGACCAACGGAGAAATTTTCAGAAGAAGGTGGCATACTTGGAAGGATCTGAATCTAAAGAGGAAGCAGAAAGCAGCTAGCAGAATGGGTAAAAGGGAAGAAGCCGATATCATGCCCATTCGGAAAGAAGGAACCAGAAGTGTTCGGCTTTGATACGACAAAGGCCGACAAGATTTTCGATTTACTTCTCCAGGAGGGGCAGATTAAGCTTTCACCTTATCATACAATCCCATCGGCCGAACAGCTCAAAAATATGAAGTATTGCAAATGGCACAACGCCACGTCTCACGATACAAACGAATGTAAGATCTTCCAACAGCAAATACAATTGGCCATCGAGCAAGGCAAACTCAACTTCGAGGTCCCGACAAAGCCAGCAAAGCCAATGAAGATTGATCAGCATCCTTCCCTACTAACATGATTGATACGGGGAGGAATGCACTCCAAACCAAGGTGCTGACGTCCGAATCGGCTAAGAGGAGCGGTGCCGTGGACCCCAAAAATCAAGCTACGGCTGAGGATGTCAAAGGGAAAAGACGGGTCGATGACAAAGGCGAAGGATCAGAAAGATCACGCAGACCCATCACTTCCCAATTCTTGCTCAACAATTATCAATGATAGCAGGAGAGCTCAAGACACTGCGAGGAGATGACGTGCCGACACGAAGATCACTGGCAATGCCCTTTCTTCATCCACTGCTGGGAAAATAACCTCAGGTTGCCATCGGTCGGTAATTGCCCCGAGTGAAGCGGTCCATATCGCGATAATCGCCCGTTCAAGAGGTCGCGTTCCAGAGACAGAGGATCAGAGCCAATCAGCAGAAACTGGCGTGAACAAGAGGATCGGCGCCTTTCAGTGCGTGATCGGCTGGGGGCAAAGTTGACCGGTATGATCGGCCAAGGGGTAGAATTGAATAGTATGATCGGTCGGGGGGCAGGATTGACCAACACAAGTGACCGGGGGGCAGGGCCAACGCACACGATCGGCTAGAGGAGATGGCCGACGCTAGGGTGTCAAATAAAAGCCCCCTAGGGCGAGAACCAGACTGGAAGCGCGCCAAACCGCCAGCCAAACCGGTGAACCCCAGGTGGTGCCCTGACGGATTGACCAAATCCCAAAAATGAAGGATCCAATGTCTGCGCCAATGGGAACAACAAGAAGAAGAGCAGAGGCAAATGGTGGATAAGAAAGATGACAGGTCTCGAGTTTGGCGCCCTAAAAGAAACAACAATGAAGAAGACGACAATCAGGAATCGGCAGCTGACGTCAGCATGGTGTTTATCTCGCTGATGGAGTTCATGGCTCCCGCCGATCGAGACGATACGACAAGGATGGAGGAGCAGATGGTGCAATTGGCTCTGGAGCCAATGACAGCCACTTTTGAGAAACCTGAGGATGAAAAACGGCAACACCTCAAAGCCCTATTCCTCAAAGGACACATCAACGGATGCCCTGTCACCAAGCTACTGGTAGATGGAGGTGCCGCAGTCAACATCATGCCGTATGCCATGTTCCAAAAATTGGACTAAAGCGATGAAGATCTGACTAAGACGGACATGATGCTCAAGGACTTTGAAGGCAACGTGTCCCCCGCCCGCGGAGCACTCTGCGTCGACCTCACTATCGGCAGTAAGACCCTTCCCACTACTTTCTTTAATATTAATGGCATGGGATCCTACAACATGTTGCTCGGACGCTATTGGATACACGCGAATTGCTGCATCCCGTCTACAATGCACCAATGCCTCGTACAGTGGGTCAGCGACAACATCAAGATAGTCACCGCCGATTCCGCCTACAGTGTTGCTACGGCCGATGCACAACAGTGGAGCTGCAAACACATCAAGTGCATATACGGTAGAACCTGGGACACTGATTTCCTAAAGGTGTTCGATTTTGGCCTACAGCCGATCCGAGCAGTCGGCTCCGAAGACTCAGATTAGATGGATCAGTTCGTCTGAGAAGACGGGAAGCTTGGGCACGGATTTACATCAGCCAATTCATTGGGGATGGTGGACTTATGCGATGGCAGCAAACCAAGGCCGACGTATTTTAGTGCTAGCTTGGATCCCGAGTACAAGTGTAAATTGACAAGTTTATTAAAAGAATTTAAAGATTGTTTTTCTTGGGAATACCATGAGATGCCTGGTCTAGATCGGTCCATTGTCGAACACCGGTTGCCTATAAAACCAGGATATCGGTCGTATCAGCAGCCTGCACGACGATGCAACCCTAAAATTCTACTTGATATAAAGGTCGAGATTACAAGGTTGATTGAAGCGAGATTTATTCGGCAGTGCCGTTACGCCGAGTGGATTTCTAATATTGTACCCGTATACAAGAAAAATGGAAAGTTGCGCGTATGCATCGACTTCAGGAACCTTAATCAGGCTACGCCGATGGATGGGTATCCAATGCCGATAGCCGATGTCTTGATAGATGCCGCCGCAGGACATAAAGTCATTAGTTTCATGGATGGTAATGGTGGGTACAATCAAATATTAATGGCCGAAGAAGATATTTCGAAGACGGCTTTCAGGTGCCCGGGCTGCCTCGGTCTATTCGAGTGGGTAGTGATGACCTTCGGATTAAAAATGTCGGCGCCACATATCAACAGGCTATGAACTATATATTTCACAAGCTTATTAGTGTACTTGTGGAAATCTACATTGATGACATCGTGGTCAAGTCAAAGGGACATCAGGAACATCTGGCCGATTTTGCGAGAAGTATTGGAGTGCACAAGGAAGTATGGGTTGAAAATGAACCCAAACAAGTGTGCGTTCGGTGTGTCGGCCAGACAATTCCTAGGATTCATGGTCCATGAGCACGGGATAGAAGTTAACTGGAAGATCATAGCTGCTATTAACAAGGTTGTAGCCCTGCAGAATAAAACTGAGCTGCAGTCCCTAATCGGCAAGGTCAACTTTATCAGAAGATTAATATCCAACTTGTCCAGGTGTATTCAAGCTTTCACTCCTTTGTTGAAGTTGAAACCCGACCAGGAATTCATGTGGGGAGAAGAGCAGCGAAAAGCATTGGAAGACATCTAGCAATATTTGGTTTCGCCACCTATATTAGCTCCGCCACAGGCTGATAAGCCTTTCAGACTATACTTATCGGTCAACGGGCTATCGGATCGACGCTGGTATAGGAGTTTGAAGGAAAAGAACGGGTAATATATTATGTCAGCAGAAGACTCCTGGACGCCGAAACAAGATATTCCCCGGTAGAACGGCTGTGCCTGTGTTTGTATTTCTCATATACCAAACTCAGGCACTACCTGTTATCAGCAGAGTGCATAGTCGTATGCAAGGATGATGTAGTAAAGTACATGCTATCATTGCCAATTTTGAAAGGACGGATTGGAAAGTGGATCCTACTCTGTCAGAGTTTGACCTAAGGTACAAATCGGCTAAAGCCGTCAAGGGTCAAGTCATGGCCGATTTCGTGGCTCAACATTGCGGACCGAAAGTCACTGTCGTTGAACCAGTTCCATGGACTCTATACTTCAATGGTTCTTCGTGTGGGGCCGGATCAGGAATCAGCATCGTCCTCATATCGCCTGGGGGGCAAGTTATGATTTCTCTCTGCCGATAGAGGAATCCGCGACCAACAATCAGGCGGAATACCGAGCCGTCCTAAAAGGTATTCAATTGTTAAGAGAGATCAAAGCTGACGCAGTGGAAATTTTTGGAGATTCCATGCTCATTGTGGATCAATCAATGGGGAGATCTGAATGCAAAGATGATGTCTTGAGGATTTACTACGGAGATTGCCTCCAACTTTTAAAGGAATTCAAATCTGCGGTTATTGAGCATATTCCCAGAAATTACAATGAAAAGGCCAATAGGCTTGCCCAACACGCGTTCGGGTATCGGCCGATTCAAGGTGCCATGACTCTGGAACTTGCGGCTGACGATTGGCAAAAGGAGATCGCCGATTACTTGAAAGATCCGTCCAAGAAAGTGGATCGGCGAGTGCGTTTTCAAGCCACGAAATATGTGTTGCTCGAAGATGATTTGTTTTACTGAACGATTGATGGAGTTCTGCTTAAATGCCTAGGAATGGAAGAAGTAGAGGTCCTTATGGGAGAAATTCACGAGGGCGTGTGCGGAGCTCACCAATCGGCTCAAAAAATGAAGTGGATGATTAGAAACAGCGGGTATTATTAGCCGACGATACTCGAAGATTGCTTTAAATATTATAAAGGTTGTCAAGATTGTCAGAAGTTTGGAAATGTGCAGCGTGCACCAGCCTCAGATATGAATCCAATAATCAAACCATGGCCGTTTAGAGGTTGCGGAATAGACCTCATCGGACAGATTTATCCTCCATCAAGCAAGGGACACAAGTTTATATTAATAGCCACTGACTATTTTACCAAGTGGGTGGAGGCAGTTCCATTGAAGACCGTGACATCGGCCGCTATGATCGATTTCGTAAGGGACCATATTGTTTATCAATTCGGTATCCCTCAAACCATCATGACTAATTAGGGGACGATGTTCACTTCGGGAGAGTTTGAAGAATTCACCGCCGATATGGGGATTAAATTGTTGAATTCTTCTCCGTATTATGCTCAAGCAAACGGTGAGGCCGAGTCATCCAATAAGGGGGTAATCAAGTTAATCAAGAGGAAGATAGAAGAACAATCTAATAAGTGGCACATGTCTTTAACTGAAGCTTTATGGGCATACAGGATGGCCTGCCACGGGGCCACTAAAATATCCCCTTATCAGTTGGTATATGGTCACGAGGCGGTATTGCCTTGGGAATTAAGGACGGGGTCCAGGCGCGCATCACTTCAGGATCAGTTGACGGCCGATGATTATTCCTTCCTCATGAAAGGGAGCTTGACGATTTGGTAGGTCAGCGATTAAGGGCTCTGATCAGCATTGAAGAAAATAAGAAAAGGGTGGCCAGGTGGTACGACAAGAAGGTTAAGGTCAAACAATTCTCCCAAGGAGATTTGGTATGGAAGTTGGTGCTGCCGATAGGGTCTAAAGATCCCAAATTCGGTAAATGGTCGCCTACTTGGGAAGGGCCGTATAGAATCGGCTGATGCACTTCGGGAAACACATATATACTGGAAACTATCGAAGGAGAATAATTCATAAGAGCCTTGAACGGAAGGTATCTGAAGAGATACTATCCCAGTATAAGGGTGGATGCATAACTGACGATAGGGCACATCAGGACGACGTGGCCAACTCCTATTGGCTCGTGTTTATATAGCCGATGCAAAGATAACATCGCCTAAAGGACGAAACATTCGATTAATCTGGCCGATTTATTGTTCGATACAAGCAACAGGGTACATGGCCGACACGGTACAAGTCGCCCTTAGAACAAAAGTACCAACACATTTATTGACCACGCTTTTTCTTAATCTCCCTCTCGATCTGGCCTAATTCTATCAAGAGGCGGGTGCTCTTTTCCTCCAGATCCTCCATGGCGGCTTCGACCTCAACTTGATGAGGAAGTGGGTGGCTCCTGTCAAGAGGTGGTTGGGATGTCCCCGCTGCGGCATCCTCAAGGGTGACCTGATGAGGAAGCGGATGACTCCTTTCAGTTGGCGGCCCCCTGGAGCAGTTGGCATCCATATGATCCAGGATCTTCTAAACGTCAGCGGGGATATGATCTTTGAGTTCTTCGTAATGAGCCATGATCAGATCTCTGTCCGCCTGCGACAACGGTTCGTTGGAATGCATGATCTCGATCGCTCGTTCCAGGTCAGGACTAAGGCGTCTCAGCTGAAAAGTAGTAAACAATCACCTATCATCAGATGGATTAAAATGTCATATGGAAGAACGAAGGAAGATTTTGTACCTGATTGATGGAGAAGGAAGAAGAAGAAGAAGACATCTCAGCGCTTAATCTGAGAATATGGAGATCAAATCACTAGGGGAAAAGAGGATGGGCGATGAGAATGCCTTTAGAAATGATACAGGATCTCATACTTATAGAAGGAAAAGGATGAAGGGTTGGTAAGACGCGTCCCGTCAGAGTAAAGGGTTAATAAATGAAAGGCTGCCACAGAGGACGGTCCAAGTTTGAATCCGCACGTCAACGGCAAAAGGACATTAAATGTTTACAGAGCATTCAATACTTTTACAGTTCACTCAAGGAGGGCATTAATAGCTGCAATCGCTCGCTACCTAACCTGATCGGTCGAGTCTAAAGTCCTCTGGTCGTCATCGGCCGATCCAGGGACTTCTGGCATATGACGATGGAGTTTGATCGCTTCATGGGCTAGGTTCTACCTCTCCTGCTTCAGCTCAGCAATGATAGTTGGGAGGTCTTGGAGTCTCTTCTCTTCAACGGCTATGGCCTTGGTCACCTGCTGCATCTCCTTGGCAAGCTCTACCCTTCGCCGTTTATGGCGATCTATAGCACCAACAATATCTGAGCGAGAGCTTTCAAGGAAACTGATTCGTTGATGTACCTCTTGAGCTCGATGTTTGTAGGAATCTTCCTCCTTGCAGGCTTTCGCTAGTTTGGCGTGATCGGTCATGTGGAGAAAGGCCCTGAACACTGGAATCCGCATTGACTCGATGTATACGGCGGGTGCCAGAGCCTCTTCTGCCTCTTCTGGAACTCGGCCTCTGATCTTGCTGAGAAGCTACCGAATCAGGGATCGATATCATCTTGGAGGAGGGTCCATATGCTCTCAAGTTTGGCACGGACGTCATCAGGGATCGAGCTCAGTGCGACTTGGCGCGAGGCGACCTCTTCACCATCAGAAAGTGCAACCACAAAAGAAAAGAGACTATTGTTGGGGTATCTTGCTCCTGAGAAAGAATAAAAAATAAAAATACGGATTCACCGACGGTGATAGGAAATCGGCCGATTCGAGTGTCAGGTTTCTTACCTCCTTAAAGCGGATTTCTTCTATTTGTGCCGGTGGGAGTGCTACCCTCGTCTCGGGAGCTGGCGCGGCTGGATCATCGGAGGAAGAGGATTCGACGATTATCGGCGCCGTGCTCGGGCCAGCTTCCTGGAAAAGATCAAGAAATGGATCTTTGTAAGTATGAGGCAAATGATTAAGTCTGATGATATATAATGACTGCCATACCTCAGTGAATCGCCCAATCGATGATTGTTGGAAGGTACAATTGTTGTGCCCAGGGCAGTCTGCATCAAAATCGGTTAGTTTTCATTTAAGCATTAAGAAAATTGAGTCAAACAAAGACTCTTTACCTCAGTGGGAGGAGTTGCTGGCATCCCGGTTTCTGCCTGGAGTGTAGCCGGTTGCTGCGGAGATTGCACTGGAGCGATTTGCGCAGCCTAACAGAAGGAAAAAGTTAATATTGATAGAATACTTAGAAGAATGTGCGGCATACGAAGTTACCTGAACAGCTTCTACCAACAATGATGCAGCAGCTGCTCCAGCCTCTGTAGCGGCCTGGGGGTCGACTTCTTCGATAATTGGTAGAATCGGCGCAGCTAGAGATTCAGCCGATGCCACCGTCGACTGATCAGCTGATTCTATACGGGCGCGCACTCGGCGACTCGTTTTCTTTGAAGAGGTTTTCTTCGACGTCTGTTTCGATCGGCTGGTGGTGATGTCTTCGACAGTTGGGGCATGATAGCCGATGAGTGGGAATGGTGTGTATGGGTAGCGATTCTCTATCAGCCTACCACTCCGGCTGCGTGTTGGAGGAAGTCGACTTTCGGACTGTAAAAGAAAATAAGAGTTAGCGGCAAATTTGTAGCATAAAAGGAAATGACATCGAAATCGGCTGAGAAAAGAGCAGTACCGCTGCGTTTGGGTCGATGTTGTCAGGATCCAGATCATTGCAATATGTTGCAGGGGATACACAAAAGAGATGCTGCTTCCATTCTGCCTACCATAATTTGAATTGTTGAATAGCAAAAGGAGCTACTACCCAATTGTTCAAATCAATGGTGCTGGAATCGGGTACTAAATTGCACAGCTGATTATAGACAAGGCCCTTAGTAAGCGCATCTCAAAATTTTGCGCGGCCGGCAAAGTAAACCCAAATCAGCAACTGACCAAGGCCAAACTGTCATGCTGCAACTAACGGGTTATAAAATTCATAAGTTGGGGAGTCCTTCCCGGAGAAGAAGTTTGCTGGTAAGATCCCTAGCTTGATCAAGGCATCCATGAGATCATTGTCAAAGGAGTTGGACGTCGAGTCATAGCAGAAGCGAAGCTCAAAAAGCGGCTCTGTTCTCTGGTACGGGTACCAACTTGTAGTTTCCTCACTGAAGCCGTTGTAGAAGCATATGAAATATTCGGCTATCTGGGTGGGGGTGAGCTGGCAACCAGGAAAGGCTGATGCTGCTTCACCAAAAGAAGTGCACCATCGTCGTACTGAAGGATTCTCCTTTGACTCAATGTTTGGGAATGTCTTGGTTTTTATCTGCTGCTGGAAGACCTTGCTCATGTACAAGTTGAGCCAGAGAGTGATGAACCACCAGGGACCACCAGGATTACCAATCGGCTCTCCCTTTGACAGTTTGACAGCAATCTGGTGCATCATGTGGTAGGCCGATCCTAACAGGTGTTTCCCTATAGGGACGGTGGATCCTCTTGCTAGGGCTTCGGCCAGAGCTTGTGTGTTGGAAGAAGGGCTGACTGCTCTGCCACAGAAAAGGTGCTTCTCTAGCCACATCATCAAGAAGGCTGCGTATTCTCTCTCTTAAATCGTCCCAGTCCTCATGTTTTTATTGATATACCCCTTCCACCCGCTGATTCCTTTTATCTCTAGCCGATGGGTCGGCTTGATCAGATAATTAAAGGGTGTATCGGGAGAGCAAATATTGAGGCCGGTCAGTATTAGAACATCAGCCAGAGTTGGGGTCATGGGTCCGTGCCCAAAGAGAAACGCATTGAGCGCGTCAGACCAAAAGTAAGAAGCTGCTATCACCAAGGGTTCATTCTTCTCCATCTGGGACAACAATAGATTGATGCACTTGCTGATTTTTAATTCATCCCATTGAACTCTCTTGGAGTTGGCCATTCTTTGATACCACTCTTTCCAGCCGGGGGTTTCATTCGGCCAAGATCTAAAAGTGCCTGACCACTAGCTCAGATCCATAGGTGATTGCTTAAAAGGGATTCTATGGGTTTCCAAATTGATCAGATCAGTCGGATCTGGGTTTCCCATAGGGCCTAGGCAAATAAGACCAGGAGCTTCGGAAAGGTGGATGGTGATTTGCTGTCTGACTGCCTAAAGAAGGTAAAAAGGGAAGAACTAAGAATAGATCTAAAAGATGCATGGGCGGTAAAAAGTAAAAGGGAAAAGTTTCAGATGTTTACCTCTGGAATGAAGCTCATCGTTGCTGATGGGGTCGCCAATGGAACTGCCATCGCTGATGGAGCTGCCGGCGGAGGCTCCGTTGCTCGTGGAGTTGCCGATGGCACCACCATTGAGGGGATGAAGCGGGATGCAGACGAAAGAAGGATCACTGAAGAATGCGATTGGAAGCCAAAGGGCGCTGGGAGCAGATGGAAAGTGATTCGCCGAGGAGGAAATTACTGAGCTCGTGGAGAAGAAGCGGCAGGGAACGCCAGTATTTAAAGACGGTCCGAGAGAAGGGGTAAAGGCGGGATTTTTACCGCGCCGTCTACACAAATTTCGGGGGAGCGGTTGTCTCAGGCGCCCAGTTCGAAAAGATTGCAATCATCAGGTAGAAGATCATGAAATAGAAGCAGATTTTTGCCGCATTTGTTTCGGAGAAGAGGTTAAAAAAGAATTTTGAAGTAAAAGTCATGTTTTACTCCGAAACTGGGGGGCATGTGTTGATGCCAGATTTTGACACATTTTGGATCGGCGTCAAGAGAGGAAAAGGATTGGCCGATGCGGTGGATTAAAAGGTTACGGTTGGGAATCGATCGATTGGTGCTACAGTTAGGAATCGGCCGATTGGCGTTACAATGTTTCGAGCGATTGGCAGACGGAGTTGGTGGAGGTCGGCCGATTGGAAGGCTGGAGCATTTGGGCCAATATGGGCTTAAGGTGGGCCAGAAAAAGAAGATAGAGAAAGATTGGCCCGTGGGAGTATGATAACCAACTCCGATATGAGTTGTGTTTGTAAATATTCGTTTTCGTTTAAAATTAGAGATAGATCCTAGTCGGTTAGGAAATCAGTTGTAATAGGCTATAAGTAGCCATCTTTAGAGATTTGTAAAAGAACACATCAATCAATACAAACAATCTACTTTTTCATCTTACTTTACTTTCAAGTCGGCGACTTCACCAATACATCTTTTCTTTCACGAGTTCGTACGAGTTGGCAGGGCTGCATCGATACGATCTCCAGCTGATTCTGTAAGTTCCGTTTATCGAGTAACATCTAAGCTTTGACTTCGGGCACATCGCTGTTGTTTCGTTTAGATTTATTCACCAGCTATCGATATTTACTAGAATTATAGGTTTTCTCTATTGTTCTAGTTTTATCACCAGTTATCTAGCTTGATATTTGAACTATCAAATTTCTTATTGTTATTCTTATTCATCGTCATATAGCCAATTAGATCTATCTTAAGTGTTGCATTTGTAGCGTTGTTTAGCCTACTCTAGTAGTTTCTTTACAATCGCTGCGTGATTATCGGCTGTTCTATAACCGGTCATCTTTATAGCAAATCAGCCGATTCGCTGATACGCTTTTCGAGACAGATCGAAAATTTAGCCGATCGAAACTCCTGAAATTTAATATGTTTCTTTCCTTGTCAATCAACAGGTCATATTGACTGGCACGCCGCGCGAACCACACAAGGGCGATCACCCGAACAGGAGCTAAGCAGATTCTCCCAGGTCGTGTGTTCGACGCTGAAGGTCATCGGCCGATTTTTAGCGCCAACAGTTACAAAGTGCGCATTGCGGCCAGTTAGGCCATCCCCGTCTCTCGAAGCAATCTGATGTCCATATTCTATCTTGTACGGCTAGCTAGCTAAAAAACTTACACTTCGGCGGCACCCACGTTTTCCAAATGATGGTGTTGAAGTTAGTTGTCGTTGATCCTAAGAATTGAGCTTGGTAGGCGGATTGCGAATTATACTGCCCATCCGCCGTAAGTTTCCATACGATGGTGTCCAGCTAATCCGGGTGTAGCTGTATCCGGTTGACTGCAACCCATAGACGGTGGTACTCTACAAAATGTGTCACAGAGAAGTTGCGGTGTAGTAGGTTTAAGTCTCGTATCCAAACATCATCGGTCATAGCATCGTGCAGGGTCCTATTCTTCATCCTGGAGATATTGAACAAATTTGGGGCCATGTCTCTCAGCCTCTGTCCCTATGCCCAACTGTTGTGCCAGAAGGATGCTTTCCTGCCAGCCCCAATTGTGATCGTGGTTGCAGCGGCAAAAAGTTTGTGGTCTGCTTGTGAGCAAGGAATATCCTGTTGGTCCGAGAGCGGATCCTCATTCATCCAGTCATGCCAAAGCCACCGTAGACGCAACGCTCGAGCGAATTTTGCTAGGTGTATGATCCCTAAGCCGCCTCCTTTCCTTGGCCTTGCCGATCGCACCCAGTTACTTTGCATTTACCGCCCGTGATGCGTTCAATTCCCGCCCATAAGAACTGTTTTCTCTTATCATCAATGCTCTTCATAATTTCTTTAGGTGCCTTCAAGGCCGTCAGTAGGTACACCGGTTGAGAAGTCAGCACAGCCTTGACGAGCGTGAGTCTGCCGGCCACAGTCATGTTCCTTCCATTCCAACTGGTAAGTTTCCCAATAGCTTTGTCCACTAGAGGTTGGAAGTCAACCGTCCTTAGGCATTGTGTGGACAATGGAAGGCCTAGATACTTGATAGGGAATAATGTGCGCTTGGCAAGTAGGTTATGCAGAACTTCATTGAGTTGTACTCCCTCACAACAAATAGGGATGACCGTTGATTTGTGGAAGTTTGTTTTGAGCCCTGTTACTTCACCAAATCCATCCAGGATGTTGACCAGTGCATCTATTTCCTCCTTTCTCGGTTCCATAAAAATCGTCGTGTTGTCAGCATACATTGATATACGGCATGATGGTGTCCAGCCACGTAGTTTAGTAAGGAGTCCCAACTCAGTTGCCAGCTCCAAAATCCTTTGAAGTGGATCAATCGCTATGAAGAAGAGTAGCGGAGACAAAGGATCACCTTGTTGACTTAGTCCCCTGCCTTGCGTGATAGGCTGGTTTGGGACCCCATTTAGAAGGACGCGGGTGGAGGAAGTGGAGAGAATCAGCATGATCCAGTCACACCAGCGTGTCGGGAAGCCTAGGCATTGTAGAAGCAAGAGGAGATAGTCCCACCTAATGGAGTCAAAGGCTTTCGCAATGTCCAGCTTGATGAAAATGGCAGGTACTCTCCCTCTGTGATACCGCCTTGCTGTGTTATGCACTGTCATGAAGTTGTCATGTATACTGCGTTTCTTGATGAGAGCACTCTAGCATTTAGAGATGATGGATTTCATGTGCAGTTGCAGCCTAATCGCCAATGCCTTAGTGATGATTTTGATGAAAGAATGGATGAGGCTTATGGGCCTGAAATCCTGGATGCAATCTGCTCCCTCTTTTTTCGGTGAAAGGATAATACTAGCCGTGTTGATTAGCTGGAGGTTGTTGCGGCGGAGGGCGAAGAACGCATTTACCGCTGCCATCACATCGTTCTTGATGATATCCCAACACGATTTTAGGAAGAGTCCTGTGAATCCATCTGGCCCTGGCGCTTTGTCACTCGGAATGTTTTGAATGGCATATTTGATTTTGTCTTCGGAGAAGGCTGAGTCTATAGAAGCTAGGTTGTGCTAGTTTAGTCCCAGGAGATCCCAATTAAAATCCCGACGTTGGGGTTGAGGGTGTTGCATTGTTGCTTTGAAAAAAATTTGAATTTCATTTGCTTTTTCTTCGTGTGTACATGCCCATCCACTCCCTCTCCTAAGTTTCTGGATGTAATTTTTACATCGCCTAGAATTGGCCCATCGGTGGAAAAAAACGTGTGTTGGCATCACCTAGCCTGAGGTTTGTTATTCGGCTTGCTTGCTTCCTACGCGCCCGTTCAATAACTGCAAGTCCCATGACCCTTAATTTGAGGTGGCTGCGCAGTAGCTGCTTTGCATCCGTAAGAGGTCGGTGCTCTTGTGCAGTGTCGAATCATAGAATGACTTCTAGAGCCATATTCATTAGGTCTGGTATGAGTCTACTGCTCCATTCTCTTAATTGGGCTGCTCCATTCTCTTAATTGGGCGGCCGTATGTTGTAATTTGTGATACAGCCTGTGGAATGGCTCAACGTGCGGCGATTGGACGCTCCATGCCCGGCCTACAGTGTCTTTGAAACCTGGGAGCATTGTCCAAAAGTTTTCGAACTTGAAGGATTTGGGGCGTCTGGAGCCACCTTGGTTTGATAGCAAGAGCGGGCAACGGTCGGATAACAACGTTGACAGGGCGTGCAGCACGTGCTTATTGAAGGCCTGTTCCCATTCATCATTGGCGAAAACCCTATCCAGCTTGACAAGGGTCGTGCTGTGTCGTTCATTACTCCAGGTGTACCTTTGGAGATGTATCTCGCGTAAGTCACAATCATCGAGTGCCTGTTTTAATGAGTTCATAAGTCTTGGGTTGATCTTGTTATTGTTTTTGTCAGACGCTTTATATATCAGATTGAATTCACCTAGTACGAGCCATTGGGAACCAGCGCTAGGTTTTTGTTGCCGAATTTCTGTTAGGAAGTTTGCTGTCCTGGTAGAACCGGTAGGGCCGTAGACTGCTATCAAAGTGAATTCGTTCATCGCTTGTTGTGCTGTCACTCTTGCCGTGATGTGGTACTCTCCTACAACAACGTCGTTTATCATGACAAGATTACTGTTCCACAATAGCAGGATGCCTCCTGTTGTGCCGCTCGGGCCCCCTGTTGGTTTGTAGATATATCTGTCAAGTCTGTGCCCTCCTAGTTACGCGGCCGTGAAAAGATCAATCTCGCTAAGCTTTGTTTCTTGTAAACATGCAACGTGGCATAGAGTGTCAGCAAGTGTCTCATGGACCGTGTCACACCTGGTCCTCTGGTTAAGCCCTCTAACATTCCAGCATAATATCTCAATGTTCATTTGCAACTTTTGTAGTCTCCAGTATTGCAGGATAGTGGTTGAAGAATGATGATCCCCAATGCATTAAGGTCTGATTTTGGTCCATGTAAAATAGTGTGCCGGCAATGACAGTTTCTCTGTACTCTGTAAGCCCTTCAGGAACGAGGTCTGATATGAGCTTAGCAAAACCAACATCGCCAATTTTGCTTACATAATTCTTGTCCAGCAAGATGTTTCCAGGCTTTAGGTCACGGAGGACGATAGGCTCTAGTTTCATTCCCTGCCAGAAAGCAAACCCACAAGATACCTCAAAGATAATTTGGAATCGCAGAAGCCAATGGAGTGGATGCGCTTTATTGTTGATCAGTTGGTCTTCTAGACTCCCATTATTATCTGAAATTGACAGAAGCATTACAGGAGGCACAGCAGGTACAGAAGGCTGATATAATAGTTGCATATCGTCGACTGGACTATGATTGAAGCGCAGGAGCATAACAGAACCAAGTATTACAGAAGCAGGTACAGAAGCCTGATATAACAGTAGCACATCATCAACTTGACTGTGATTGAAACGCAGGAGCAAAATCGACAGAGGCATTACAGAAGCACAGGCTGAACGTAAACAAAGGTCGATGCAAGCATAATTGATGGCCCAACTCAGGTGTCTGGTTCTAGGATTACAACCAGATTGAGAAGATGCATATGCTGAAGGTGAACACACAATGATGCAAACATAGCTGCTAGCCCATGTCATCTGTCCGACTTTAGGCTTACAAACAAATTGGGAAGACGCATTGAACATCTGGAGATTGTGGATGGTTTTTGTCCTGGAAAGTAACTGATACACTGCACTTAACATTGGTGGCTTGTGAACTCTCGGTGCTGCTGGAGACACAAATCAGTTGGCCTGTTGGATGGTTGCTGCCTGGGCAGGCATTGCCTGGACAGCTTTTGGCTAGCGTGAGGCTTCTTCCTGGAAATCTTCAATGGCTTCACCAGCCACCGCCGTCATGGCTTCATCAAGCTGCTCGACCAATGGGTCATCGAGGTTGAAGATGGCTGTCAGCGCCACAATGATGTCCTGCGGCACCGGCCCCTGGAACATGGATAGAAATTCCTGCAGTGCAACCTCGATGGGCTGCATCTCATCAGTTAGCAGACCAAGCTTTTTACGTAAATTATGTTGTGCCCGTTGCATCGCCGGCATGGGTCTGCGGGTAGCTAGCCTTGCACTGTGGTGTACCGTGGACATGTCGAAGATGCATCACGGTCGACGGGTTTTGTTCGTCCCCTCCTTGAGCTGCTGATTCTGCTCGTCCCTGTGTTCCTCCACTGGAGGTTCATGGAGCATTTGCGCCGGCGTGGTGAAGAAAGTGTTGATGACGTTGGTGCTGCGTGGGCTGCTGCGTTGCAGCGCCGTTGTGGTGGAGAAGGTGCTGGCGAGGTTGTTGCTGCTGGGACTGTTACGCTCCGGAGTTCTCTACCCTGCAGTCGGCTGAAGGTTGAAGTCACTGTCATGCTCACTGTCAGCGTGAAACAGACCCACCTCAACCCCTGCCTCGCCATCGGTGTTGTTGGTTGGCTGCATCTGTGCATCATGAAGGCGAACAGAGTTGAAACAGTGAAATAGAAACATTGTTAAAACATGGTGAGTTTGGTTGCTGGCCATGGCCTTCCAGAGGTTCTATAGAGCTGAATCCACCTCTTGAACAGAGACGGCGTTGACGTTGACTCCACCCTCCTTCTGGACATCCTCCAGGATGCGTGTGAACACATGAGGCACCTTGACCATGGACACGTCATTATTGGCTTCCGTATGTCCGCGCGCTTCGGAATAGGCTTCAATTCCTTCATGTGGCAGGCCAACCTTGTCCACCAGGGCGGCCGCTTTGCTGCCATGGTTGAGGGAGATGGTGTTCAGGTGTAGCTCTTCCCTGTCCTCCCCTTCCTGAAACCTGCACAGAAAATTCTTGGCGGCCTCTGCCATTGTAGAGGCGCGGTTGGAGAATAGAAATTGTAACTCGATGGACTTCTTGTCGTGCAGGGGCCGAAGGATAACGGCGGCAGTGGCGTGGTGTTGTCGCAGTTGGAGACGCCATGGTGCTGACGCCCCCCATTCCTGCTGCTGCCACCCCACGTCCTGCTCCTAGGCGAGCATTCATGCTCGCGGTAGGAGTCGTTGCCCAGGTGTTTGCGCATGTCGTGGCCGCGGTGAGCGCGGTCACCCCGCCCGTGGTGTTCCTGGTCATCGTTGTCGTCCTTCCTTCGGCGCCACACATTCCACCTTGTGTTGTGGTGGTTGTTGTTGTGGCTTCTTCGATGACGGCCACGATCCTCTCTGTCCTGGCGCCGTTCCTCCTCCACCGCCACACTGCTCCGACCAAGTCGAGGTTGGTCCGGGCGCGGTGGCGAGCGTGTCCTTGCTTTGCATTCCGCCGCCCTGCATGGTGCCGTCTCCCCGTCGATGCAGCCGAGATGCCAGGGAGGAAGCCGGCAGACTGCGGGCATGCACGACGTCCTGTCGTCGAGGTTGACCAAGGAGAGGGTGTAGTATTGGATCTCCTCTAGGTGCAGGATGACGCAATGCTTGATGCCGCGCTGCCACTGGTCAGGCGGCGCCTTGGACACCATCACAGACTCCAACCTGGCATCCCGCGCGTGGTCGGTGAACGTGAGCCACATGAACTTGGGGATGGAGCTCGGATTTGCCACCCAGGCCCACAGGTTTATGGTCTTCATCTCCTCGAGGTGGTCAAAGTTGGTGTCGATGGCCTCCAGTGCGCAGATGTTGCCGATGATGCGCTCCGCAATATCTGCCCTCCAGGCATGCATAGGCACGCCATCGAGATAGAGCCTGACTCTGAAGAGGAGAGCTGCCCCTTCTGCATCCCGGAGGTTCCTCCACTTGGTGAAGAGGACCTCGACACCGGCGCCCATTGCCTTGCCCCTCTGAAGCGCCTCGGAGCAGTGGCTGTTGTGCTTGAACTTGATAAGGAATGCTTCAGGGAAGTGATGTGAAACAGTTACCTCGCCGTGGCGCAGCTTGAAGTCTTCTTTGATGGCCCTCTCGACGTCCTGCGGTTCAACTAGCTCCCGGCCATGGAACGCCCAGGTGACCGCCGCCATGGAGTCCCAGTCCCGCAGATCAGCGTCGATGTCGCCGGTGGACTGAACGAGGCAGTCCACCTGCTCTGGCCTGGTTGTAGGGTCTCTGAGTCTGGACATGTTGGTCGTGGAGGTGGGCGTCGGCGGTGGAGGAAGTGGAGATGAAGCCCGGACGCGGTGCGCTGCTTGTTGTCGAGCCGAAGTAGGTGGAGCTCTGTTGCCGCTTGTGCTTGGTCGATGGGGAGGTGGAGCTCTGTTGCCGCGTGGCGCTGCTTTTTGGCGAGCAGGAGGCAGGCTGTAGTTGTTGTTGTGGTTGTTGGAGCAGGATCTTGCACGGTGGCCGAAGCGGTGGCAGATGAAGCAACGGACGGGGTCCCGACAAGACGCGGCGCGGTGGTCGGGGGCTAGACAGATGAAGCAGCGCCCGTTTGTTCTTGCCCAGAAGGCGCGTAGACTTGGCGAAGCTCGATGCTGCTGCCGGGTGCTGGGAGCGTGGCATGGACTATTAAACCATTTAGGTTTAATGGACTCGAAGATTTCGCACCTGATTGACCGTTACCTCTATTTTTTGGAAGAAATAAGGTAAATTGTTCTACCTCTCCATCAAGCCGAAAACATAATAGCAGACCACTAATAGCAACTACAGTAGCTACTAGCACACACCACAACTGCATGCCGGCGTCGATTTCCAGTTTGCCCTTTGCCCGGCGGCGACTCTGCTAGTGAACGCGTTCAGGCATCGGACCACGTGACGGGGACCTCGCCGGCGTCGGTGTCCAGCCCGAGCGCCTTCCACACGGCGGCCGACGAGTCCACGACGTTGTCGCGGCACCCGCGGCGGGAGTCGCACTCGTCCACCACCCGGGCCTCCACGGAGCGCCCGGTGCGCGCGCTCGTGATGCGGATCGCCCTGTGGCACCGGTGCCCGCCCGCGAACCACCCCGTGGACAGCGCCACGATCAGGTCGCCGTCGCTGTGGAAGTGGCCGTCGCACTCCGACGGGCCGCCCTCCTCGCCGCGCTGGAATCCGTTCACCGTCATCACCGCGGGGTATCCGTCGCGCGACGACGCCAGCGTGCCCTGGTGGTGGTAGCCGCCCGGCTTGCCGTGCCGCCGGGCAACGGTGCAAGTGATCTGAAGCAGAGCAAGGACTGCGAAGAGCGCAACAACTCTAGCGTTCGCCATTGCCAAGAGCCCGAAAACTGAGCTCTCGCTTGAGGTGCTTTGGGAATTGGGATGCATTGGCCATTGGCTCGAGGGGCTTATTATATAGGCGCGCTACCGGGGTTTCACGACAGCACGTGCGAGCCTAGCCGGCCTGTGGATGTTCTTGTGATCGGTGAGCTCGGTATGAGTTCAGTGGATCCATCCGAGACAAACTGCATTGGAGAAGTAACAGCGATGCTAAGCCTTTGTGGCTTTGTATACGTGACGGTGACGGTGTCAGCTGCGATGTTACCATCCGCGCGCGGTAATATACCTGAGCAAGAATAAGCCCCCGTGTTTTTGGAAGCTGGAGCTGGAAGGTCCCAGATGAAGCAGATGTTTCAGTGGATGTTCTTCAGCACTGTCGATCCATTGGCTGATCATCGAAGCTATCACGTCCAAAACGGCTAAACTATGACGTCTCTCTAAAACAAACAAGAGTTCGATGCCCACTAGAGGCCTTGACAGTTGACACAGGTGTTTATCAGATCTATAGTCCCTTCGGACCATGAGGAATGGTGTTCATTTCCATGCCAACTCTACGGAATTGTCGTTTTTGGTACAGGAATTTGACCTGGCCCTCCGTAGTTTACAACGGCGCCAGTGGCTTGTTTTTGCACAGATGTTCCTGGAAGAACGCATGTGTCTACTTAATTAAGTGGAAAGTTATCAGGAATCAGGATCCCAAATGAAAAAGATATTTGAGGAAAATTGTACGAGTTGAATTTTGAACTACCTTGTCAAAAACACCATGTAGTCCCTCCGCCTCAAAAAGAATGATATCCTGAATCAGACAAGTTAGGGGTAAATGAAAAAGACACATATGCCTTAAGTGAGTGTGAGTTGAGTTTGCATATAAAAGATGGAGAAGGTGGAGGGAATCTGTTTCCATTTAATCTAGCCCACCAGATTATGCGTGCACGAGATTTGAATTTCTGGATATCATTCTTTCTTGGACAAAAATTTGAATCCCATAATGGCATTGTTTTTGAAACAGATGGGGTATTTATTTTGGCACAAAATTTAAATCACATAATGGTATTATTTTTGGAATGGAGGGAGTATTTATAAATGAAGGTAGCATTTGGTAGAGCTCCTGGCAATTCTTTTTTATTTGAGACCCTGCCCTGTTTTCCTTTCAAAAGAGGCCCAATGGAATATAGCCAATTTTTGTTTGGCCACATGTCGACCGAGCTGAGGCAGTGCTGATCGAACGGAATGCCGACACTGCGCTGGCGCGCGGCCAGTCTTCCCGAACACGTGCTAGCTTAGCTCAGGCGTCGGACCACGTGACGTGCACCTCGCCGACGTCGGTGTCGAGCCCGAGCGCCCTCCACACCGCCGGCGACGAGTCGACGATGTTGTGGCGGCACCCGCGGCGGGAGTCGCACTCGTCCACGACCCGCGCCTCCACGGTGCGCCCGTGGCGCGCGCTCGTGATGCGGATCCTCCTGTGGCACCGGCGCCCGCGCGCGAACCACTCCGTGGACAGCGCCACGATCAGCTCGCCGTCGCTGTGGAAGTGGCCGTCGCACGCTGACGGCCCGCCGCCGCTCTCGCCGCGCCTGAACCCGTTCGCCGTCATCACGGCCGGGGTGCCGCCGCCGTGGTGGCCGCCCGAGTGGTGGTGGGGCGCCTTCTTGTGGCGCAGCCCCGCCGGCCGGCTGGTCGTCGACGAAGTCGGCCGCGGCGGCGTCGGCGTCGTCGCACGGTCAGCGGCGCATGAGACCTGGAGCAGAGCAAGGGCCACGACGAGCACCACCATAATCTTCGCGTCCGCCATTGTCACGCTCCAGGTGGGTGCTCGCTTGAGCTTCTTGGCGAGGTGCACTGGCCCGCCCATTGGTTCGAGGTGGACGGGTTTATATATATATAGGCTGCAAGGGGTGCACGACGACGCGTACGTGTTGGCCCCCGTGTGCTTTTTTGTTGGATTAGCAAGTGAGATTTGAGGCGGTCTTGTGGAATTCTCGAACGGAGAGGTCGATACTCGATACGAGGTTCATGTCTCCATCTGGGTACAATCGCATCGTGACAGAGCTGTTAGATTAATGGGCCTCGGTGGCCTATAATAAATCAATTAGTTAATTATTAAATCTCAAGGTGTTCTAAAAAAATTTAAATCCCAAGACCAATGTACATGGTGGTAGTTACATTTGAAATAAAATTACCTTAGAAGTTGAGAAGATCACTTATAAAATGGAATCATGCTGCACTTGTTGAGAAGTTAAGAAAGGGATAGCAGGATGTCACGCACACGCTTGCTCGCTCGTCGAGCCGGACGTGAGGCGTGGGCTGGGCTTGAACGGACGGGTTTTGCTATGAAGCTGTGGTCTTACCAAAGACTCACGGTGGTAGCTAGCCACAGGGGCGCGGTAATACCTGGGCAGGAACAAGAGCCGCCTTCTTTGGAAGCTGCAACTGCAAGGGGTCCAAAAGTTTCCGTTGACAAGTAAGCTTTATTTTGGGCTGACAATTCGAAGTTACCAAGTCTAAATGTACAGCACAAACTTTTGCTCTCCAAAACGCTTGTTAAACTAAGACATAAGACAAAACTTGTATGAGAAAAAAGACATAATACAAAAAACTGGGATATACAACCTAAAACCTTATTTCAAATTGTAGATTTTGCCCCAAAATCTGGAGGGAGCTAACGGCGCGCAGGGGGTGGTCATGCAAATTGTGCGGCTAGTATGAATGAGAGAATATATCATGCAACATCCCGTTGAAAGTAAGTAAGCTTACAAGCGGGCCATACCATATTGTGCGGCTAGTATGAATGAGAGAATTTTATTTATTTCCCGTTTTCATTTCACTAGAAGCAAAACGTTTTCTCTAAAAAAAATTGCAAACTCGATGTATCTTGAGATTTACATGGATGTTCACAGATCGAAAACCGATGGTCATTCATTCCTATGATTTTTGAGTTTTGCTCCACTGGTCCCTTCCATGAAAATTGCACAATTCTTAAAGCAATCAAGTAATTAAATTTAATTAATTTCGTCTTGGATCTTGCCTGGGCCCAGCCTTTACCTGTGCCCAAACCGAGCCCGGTCTGTGCCCACTTTTGTCCGCTGGCGCTTCGCATGAGCCTGGCTTCTGGGAGGGCTGCGGCGGCGCCACTGAGAGAGAGAGCGCTCCGGGCGCCGAGGACGACTTCGATCCACAGCAGTGACGAGAGGGTGGCCAATGCGAGCCGGAACGGCAACAGCGCGCTCGCGGACGTGGATGGCGGCGGTGGAGTGTGGAGGCTGAGGCCACGAGCTAGACTCCACGCTACACCGCTGGGGAAGCCGATCCATGTCTGTTGCGAACAAGTCGTCTTCTTGATTGTCAAGGGTTCATCAACGTCCAGGTCTTCACTTCGCCGCCCACCAGGTGTTCGGCGGTTTGGATTAACCAACACACCGATGTGCAGCATCTACGAGCGCGGGTACCAGTGCCACACTGTTAATTCAACAAGATCATCAATCATGGCTATTATGCTGCTACGAGGACCAGCTCAACTATTGCAATTGCAAAGGAAACATAAGCAGCTGAACGAGGCAATTGCTTCCAATTTTGTAGAAATGATTTGTTCTTGACACATGGTGTATTTGTTTTTTGAAACGTATTTCTTGTTTACTTGCAGGAGAAAGAAACACTATAAGGCCACCTTTTTACTAGTAACGAACTTAGTTAATGAAATGTTTAGAACTCTTCCATGGGATGAGAGTCGCACGAGAGGTACACGTGCTGGTGTCATGGGATCGTCCTTAAGCACTGTTCTGGTTTACCATAAGGCTCTATGATGTTTTTTTTATCCATTCGAACATTTCTTTTTTTTTAAAGACATCCATTCGAACATTTCCATGCCCTGCAATCTCTTTTCAATGCAGAAATATTGTCCCTCCCAAATATTGTAAGAGGCGACTGGAAGAGAAATAGAACTATCTTGGAACACTCGAAATGGACATGATTGCGAGTTCACAAGGAATTACTGTTTCATATGTGATCTGTATATATGTTTATTTTCTGCTTCCAGACTCCGAGCTGATGCTTTACCTACTCCAATAGATGCAGCTGCTGTTTCTGAAGATGACCCAACAAAATAAAACGAGAGTCGAATTGTTTTATGCCGTGCTATCCAAGCACTATTGTCCTGTCTTGACAATCGTCGTAACTGGAGGATTATTCTGTTGCAGCTTACTACCTTGTCAATGATAACTTGTACAGTATACATTTTCAGTATAAACCCTTCTCATGTGTTATGCCAAAACTTCATTGCTGATTCTATCACATTAACACCAACCAGCAAGCGGATTCATGGGCATAATGCCCTATGCATGGGCATCTTCAAAGCCCACATGGCTGTCAAACTGCAATCCTGATGTTCATACGCATACAAGCTGAAGGAGTGCATCCGCAGGAACGCAAATGCAACGTGTGTAACTCAAAGAATCAACGAAAGAAAAAGAAACTAGTACTTGCAGACCAGCGTTTAACTAGTTTGGCACAAGGCGGACATCTGACCAAGTTCTAAACCTTAGGCAACTTGTTTAGCAAAGCGCAGAACCAATAAGGTTTATACATATGGCTAATCAGTAGCCTTAAATTGACCGGCTGAAGAGACTAAATACAACTCAAACATTATGCAAATGGCCATTAAAACCCAGGAACCTGAAACTCTGTAGAATGTGAATGTCAACTATGTCAACTGAACCAACTACTCCTTGTTCGGGTTCGGAAAAAAAAATTACTACTTGTGGTTCAGCCAAACCGTCGAACGCCTGGTGGGAGGCAGGGTGCCAACGAACACTTTTAACGACGAGAATTTTGCCGTAGCCAAAGATGCGAACGGAGGTGAATGGCTTTGGCGCGGATGGACAGGAGTGGCGCTAGTTGACAATGGACGTATTCACCGTTGCTGCGGCGAGCCAGGGAGGCTGCTATGGGCCTATGGTGACGAAACGGATCGGGTCGGAATCGAAGCGGTGGTGCAGATGCAGGCAGGTGGCACCGGGCACACCTCTTGACCCCCCGCATGGATGTCGATGCGCCGCCACGGCCGTCGCTTCGTTCGATACCGCGTGCAGAATGAGCTGGCGACAATGCGATCCAGAAAATAGCTTGGGGTCTCACATGGGCACGAGGCGGGCTTGAACTGGGAGTGGGCAGGGCCGGGCCCAGTCGAGACTGGGACGAAATTAATTAAATTTAATTGTTTGATTGCTTTAAGAATCGTGGGAATTCTGGAAGGGTTCGCCGGAGCAAAACTCATGATTTTTAACTATGAGAATCCTCGTGTTCGATAACGCGGCGGATTAGGCTTGCAGTCCACGCCACCATTTCACTAAATTATGACGATTGAATCCATGTCACCATCATTGGGAAGGTACCAAAGACCGTAAAAAACCTCTAGTTTATTTATATGTCCAAAGATCGTAAAAATCTTAATTAGTTTGCAAAACATTTCGTGGAGAACAACTGCATGCTACGTACAGTAGTCTAGTAGCACTATTTTTAGCACTAGCACCCGAAACATACATAGATACAGATAGCCGCACAAGATAACTAATGTACATATATGTAGACAACAATCTGTCCTTTGTCCCGACTCAGTTAATGATATAATGGCTGGCCGGCCTCGGACAGAAGATTAGACTAACGCCATGCCCGGCCAAGAAAGAGAGATAGCACCAGGGCCGTACTGGAGATTTTGAGGTCCTGAGGCAAACCAAGAAATGGGGGCCTATAGTAATGAAATACAAATAATCGAGATATATTTACATGCTTTTTTCGTACAAAAAACTGTAATATGAAATTAGGTACTCATGTTATAGTATTAATTAAAGGGCG
Source organism: Setaria italica (assembly GCF_000263155.2). Classification (NCBI taxonomy): domain Eukaryota; kingdom Viridiplantae; phylum Streptophyta; class Magnoliopsida; order Poales; family Poaceae; genus Setaria; species Setaria italica. Next base: position 15,259,193 of record NC_028458.1, on the reverse strand, counting down.
AATATTACATACCAATATCTTCTTAACCTCTAGTTAAAGCCTAATTGTTGGGGCTCCTAATTTTTAGGAGCTCAGCTACTCGATCGCTCCAGTTGCGCTGCCTAATGTACGGACCTGGATAGCACATGGAATTGGCTTTTGTTTCAAGAGAAACCAGGTGCTTCGCTATGCAGCTTGCACACCACTTTCAAGGACAACGAAATATACCATGAGCAGAATATTTGTTCCAGCCAGAGCAAAAATTAATTTTAAGCTGGGTTGTAGTGAGGTTAAAACCTTAAACAAGGACTATATTCTGTGACCCATATATATCTCTGGTATCTACTGAGATTCACTAATTAACTAGCTAGGGTGGCCACCCAACAATCCAGGCATGTGCATGCTTGGATTGCCTGCTTGATTATTCACGATACATTTGGATTCCTGTGCAGCGTCCTCCCATGGTTTTATAACCTGTACTTATCTATACTTTGTTCTTCCAGATTATAGCTCAGTTTAGTGTTCTCCTATTAAACTACATTAACTTTAGGACTTGGCTAACGTACGGCCGGCCGCAAGTTAGGCCAGCCGTACGGCTACCCCGATTAGGAAAGAGCTAACCCACACTAGTGGCACGCTTTCCTATATTAGTAAATTTACTGTTTCCATGCTTTTTTCCTTCCCTGCATGGCTGCACTTTTTTCTCTGATGCCGTCCGCACCTCGATTCCTTCCACCTGATCCACCTATACTACTTAAAAATGGCATAAACATCATCCAAATCATTGCTCAGAAAAATTAATTTTTCACCCAAGAAATTAAGAATCAACACACAGAACATTCCTCAGGCATCATTCAGCACCAGGCATGTGATTTAGAAAAATAATAAACAATGTCATCAGGCATCTTAGAACTCAAATATCAGGCGACAAATAGAAATCTTCAGACACTTCAGAACACATAGCATCAGACCCCATTGAAAATGTTTTCCCCATGCAAATCTGTATCAAAATAGGATAAGTGACTGCCACATTTAACGTCTTGGAACTGCACAGGCTGAATTGTACACCTATTATATATTTTACATACAATTTCTCATTACCGCACAAAACAAAAGCAAAATGATTCACAATAGCACAAAAAAGAGTGTTGTTTCTAACTATTTGGAATATGTGCTTTTAGGACAACTGCACATAGGATTTGCTTCCCTGGCTCCCTGCTTAATATCTCCAAATATGAAAAACTTAATAGTAGATCTGCACACTGCATGTACTCCCAATATGTCCCGCAATACTGATTATTACTCGAGGATTTACTTTGTTTTGCTTATTACTGCACACCATTTGAGCATCCCCTGCTGAATACATTGATGACCTGGGATGTGATGGCAAGAGAAAGAGATAATTAATGAACATATAGTACCAAGGCCAAAATATTAGGTCAGATCAGACTAAAAATATGAACAATAGTTCTAAAAGAACTTTCTTTTAGATCTAGCAGGAGTGCTGCTATTTCAATATGACATACTGAAAATTAAATGTTCAATAATGTTATCCAACGAAGTACACTATGTTCCCTATTTCAGTACCGTATTATTTCCTAATTAAGAACCATATAATTTCCTAATGGAATTCGAATATGTACTCCCATGTTTCCTCTCAATATGGTGCAGACTAGAAAAAATAGATCAGATCAGGCTAAAGAACTATCTTCTCAGTGTTGGTAGTTGTATGCGACATATTACTGAAGGCAACCAATCAAAATGAATTAGGAAAAATCACAGTGAATCGTTAACGAAGTATATTGTTTTGCCTATTTCTGAACTATGTTGTTGCCTAATCACAACCGTATTATTTCCTAATGAAGTATATAGTTTTGTATAATCCAGAACCATAATATTTCCTAATTTCTGCCGATATTATGATCTGCTCATATTATTGCCTACTTCAGAATCATAACTTTGCCTAACCAAGAATATTGTTTTGCTTATTTATAACAATAAAGTTGCATAGAACCCTACACATAGCAAAAGCTGGTTTGTTGCCCACGCCAATACAATTTCACCAAGATCAAAACATACCAACAAAACTACTCTGTGTAACAGATAAAAAAGAGCACCAACATATTATCACAAAATGCACATTACAAGACTTCATACTTGCATAACTGATCTGCTACGCTCATGACTGCCATACAATGAGAAACAAAGAATACCAAATCAGTTAACATGTAGCAGATAATAAGAAGGGCAAACAAAACAAAAAATAAGTTGGATGAGGTGATTTTGCATAACTACTACCAGTGATTTGTCTAAAAATAATACTTTGACTAACTGAGAATAGTACTTTGCCATCAAGAATAGCACTTTGCATAAAATGGGAGAAACACGCTTTGTACATGATTTATAGTAACATGAATGCCCCGTTCATCGTCAGGACCTAGCCTCTTCCTGTGTGTTGTTATTTCTGTTCTTACATCAGCTGAGACCGTTGGATCATCAAATGTTGCTGCTGCAGGAAACAGAGTTCTAATACCATCTAGGCTACAAGTAATGCCTATAGCAAAATTAAAAGCTTCACCTTTTACACAAAGCTAAACTGATAAGCTATAAATTCATAATTTATAGATCATACGCCCAAACTTGCTTATCCATGGTTGCTAAATTTCTATATTGTATAGCCTACAATGCTTGATCGTAGGACCTAAATTGTTGAATTATAGAACCTAATATCTTTGACCTCGATCATTGAGAACTGGCACACCCTAGTTGCATAGCGGCTCATATAATTGCCAAAATTATACTATACCTACCACATTGGATGATGACACACCACCAAGCTGACATCTTTGTCCTCAAGCTAGTGCCTAAGCTGCAACCAGATATGAAAGAAAGGGAAAGACATTAGAGCACATGTAACAAAAATATAGATCAATGTGACTTCTAGATAGCTAACAAGTAGTGCATGCATGTTCAAGAGATCCAAAACCAATCTATTCGCACCAGAACAAAGCAATACAATCCAGCAAAATACAGGACGTAGGGTATTACTCTCCGAAGACCCGAACCTATCTAAACCCTTCGTGTTCTCGTGATCACCTTCGAGTTCTTGGTCTCACAATCCTCCCTGCCTACAAATCAACCACTTGGGTAACTCCCTGGTGGACTGTCGGGCCCCTAAATCTGACAATTATATTCACTATCTTCTAATTCAGATCTGCAATGAGCCTCAAGTTACTCTGTTGTGCAGGAAGATAACCAGAAAAGGAAGGTTCATAGGCTAGAATTATGGGAGGCTGCTCATAAGAAAACGAATGACAGATACACTACCCACAAAGTGGATGCAGTAATGGTACATTTTCTGATCCTAATCATTTTTTTCGATCTGAAATTCTGTTTACCATCATGTGACCTTCCACTATTTTTATTTCTATAGAATGGGTCATACGAGGAATTAGAAAAAAAAAGGCAACAGAACAATAATGGTAATCTTTCAGCTCAAGATTTTAATGAGGTGTTCAATGAGATAGTTGCTAAGGAGTTAAAAGCACGGGGGTACTATGATGATAAATAATGGAGTGAAGTTTGAGTGTCTCAAGGTGTAAGTTTTGTCACTCAAACTGAGGAAGAAAGAAGATACCAAGAGAAAGTAAATACAATGGAGAATAAGATGCAACACATGGGTGGTTTCATGAAGCAGTGGCTTGGTTTCATGTTAAAAAAGTTTCCTGAAGAGGATTTCATAAAGGAAATGGTAGCAGATCTACATGATGATGAAGTAAGCATCTATTTGACTTGCCATATATGTTGTTACCTTCTGCCTCCTAGTGTTGGTGACTTGTTTGTTAGTGACCATGTTTTCTTAGGCTACATGCTATTCAGAACTTGTTTGCTCTCTCATTTGTTGTATTGCACATGTACATGTCTACTCTACTTTTAGCCTCAAGCCATACTATACTTGTATTCTACTGTACTTAGCCCCCTATTAGGATTTAGAAGAATAAATGAATAGAGAAATCTCAGACCTGAAAACAAAGAAAAAAACTAGAATTATCACTTGGTAGTGTCAATACTTAGAAGATCAGATAAGATGTGAAGATAAACATCTGTTCCTTTTTCAGAATGGCAACTAGATCTTTTTTCCTCATTGATAACAGTGATTAGATATGCTATTATGCTCTAAACATCAGAATGGTTGAATCTATTATTTTTCATATATGTGTCCTTTCATATTACAATGAACTGTATTTGTGCCTACCACTTGGAAGTAAGCCCTCCCTCTCTGAATTGTTTATTTTTTAAAGGATGGACTTATAGAACCAGAAAGTCATACTGATCATAGCCTTGCACACTCAATTAGTAATGTGCACTCTCCCACAAATGAAGTGCAAGTAATAGAGTAGATACTTTATTTCTAATGTATACAGCTACAATAATAATATTTAAGTTTTTGCTAATGTATTATGTAATATGGTTGATGACACTTTGTAGCAGGAGACATCCACTGAAGACCGTACATCTTTACCTAGTGAGCAAATAGTTGCCAAGGTATGCTTTTGTTGTTCAGAGCATACTAGTTGAGTATGGCATAATCAAGTAGACACAACCTCATACACTTACCTGTATACCTATGTTGTAATATTTCTTTAGTTAACTTTGATGTAAACTTAGCTACATTGTGACTGCAGGAGGCACATATTCAGAGTTCTATTCATGAAGATAATGGTAATGCAACCACAAATTTTTCACAAGATCCCATATTGACAAACATGGTATGCTTAAGCTAACATTGCAATATTGTTTATAATGAGTGAACTTGCTTTAGTGATGCTGTATTTTGACTAATATAATTTCTGCCTATTCTAGAGGACTCGAAGAGTTAAAGCCCCCAGTTTGAACTGGTCAGAATTGGTATGCTTCTATTCCGCTTGTTTCTTTTGTAATTAAATTAGTTAAATGTACAAAACTCTTATCTTCATATTTTGCAAAATGGTAGAACCGTTCTCCAGTGATGGGACATCGGCCTGGATGTTGGTCGTCCTATCGGAGGTAGCGGCCGCAGCTGGGTAGAGGGGCCAGCTGGCGGAGAATGCCCCAGAGAGAAGGTGGAGCGCAGTAGCATTGATGGCGAGGAGCATGTGCTTGAGGATGCCCTAGGCGGAGCATGTCCACAGCGGCGAGGCCACGAGGGGCTACATCACGTGGATCCACAGCGGCGGCGGCGACGGCGGCGGCGGCAGAGGGAATGAATCAAATCCTGTCGAGGAGAGGGAGACTAGTGGTGGCCGGATTGTGTGGTTGGAGAGACGGGGTAAGGACAGCAGAGCGGATAGAAAAATCATGTTGTAGGGTTGAAAAAGTGACTTGCGGCCGTGCCTCTGATCAACGATACGATGGATAGAGCCAGCCGTTCCCCAGAACCATAAAATGGTCCGCCTGAATGAAGTCATTACCTTAACTTTAACCAAGTTTTTAATATATTAACATACAAATAATGCAGTAACAAGATATATATATATATATTTCATAATAATTTAATGAAATTAATTGGATGTCAAAACTGTTGATACCTGTTCATATAAACTTGGTCAGAGTATCAGAAAATTGCAAAACAACTTTAACATGAACTTTTTTTCTTCTAAAAATACGACTTAGGGCGTGCAACTTTAACATGAACCTTTTCTGAAAATAGCTACAAAAACACAAACAGTTACCCAAAAAGAAACAGGACAAGCTCGTCCGATTTGCTGACGTAATATATCATCACACACGTGTTCTGCTACGTACTCTGACCTCGCTCTTAGCATGAAGCCATGAATACACAAAGCATCACGTTAACCCTGTCATCACCGGCTCACACCCTGTGTGGCAATGCAACCTTCACGTACGTAACATGCGTTGCCAGTGCACTTGACTGATACAGCCGTCGTCAGGCATCGGACCACGTGACGGGGACCCTGCCGACGTCGGTGTCGAGCCCGAGCGCCTTCCACACGGCCGCCGACGAGTCGACGATGTTGTCGTCGCAGCCGCGCGAGGAGTCGCACTCGTCGACGACCTTGGCCACCACGGACCGCCCGCCGCGGCTCGTGATGCGGATCATTCGGTTGCACCGCCGCGTGCCGTCCAGCCGGAGCCACCCGCTGGAGAGCGCCACGATCCTCTCGCCGTTGCTGTGGAAGTGCCCGTCGCAGGCCGACGCCCCGCCGCCGCTGCCCCCGCGCTCGAACCCGTTCACCGTCATCACGGCTGGGGTGTGCGCTGACACCGCCGGCGAGTGGCGGCGGGCGCACGAGACCGAGGCCAGCTGCAGCAGCAGGGCGAGGACGACGACGGCCAGTAGTGGCGCGGCGAGAGGCTTGGCGTTCACCATTGCTGCTTGCGCAGTGTTCTTGCTCTTGCCTTGCGCTGCTGCGGTGCCGGGCTATGTGCATTTCACGGTGTTTATATAGTGATTGCTGCAGGCTACCCAACAAAGGGAAAACGGCGCGTTCTGCTGTCCCTGGATTGGTCACTCTCGGCTTCCTTAAACCAATGAGATTGTTTGGGAGACGTTAATTATAGAAGCTGTGTTTCTTCTTTTGGAATTGATTCGCCGGCAACGATACGCGGTAAATCCAGAGAGCGAAGAACAAGTCGATGATGGGGGCTGGAATTCCAGTTTACATGTGGGTGGTGTCAGATAGTAGCTACTAGCTCAAAAAATCACACTCTCCGACACACAGGAACAACCATGACATCATATCCTACGAGATGGACGATCAGCCGTACGTACGCACGTAGTTAAGCTAACTGCGGATGTCTAGCAAACCCGACATTTTCTTGAAAATATTATAGCTTCTCCATTCACCTAATTAATCATAGTTCTTAAAACAAATGCAGTTTAAAGATTTTTTCATACAGATTAGTAGTCATCAGAAATGACCTAAGTACCCCTAGTCTAAACACCGGCAAAGGCTTGGGCCAAAAAGAATACCCTAAAGTTAAGTTTATTTTGTTTTTGGATGTTAGAAATCAGAATAATTATTTATGGAAAAAAGGTAATCAAAATAGTATTGGTTAACCTAATAGATTAATTTTGTAAACCAAATAATATCGGATAATCTAATATATCAATTTTCTAAACCAAAATTGTACTCCCTCTATCGAAAAATGATAGGCGTGTTTAAATTGAGGGAAAAAATCTTCCAAAGTTATTTTTTGTTCTAATATGATGCCAATTACTAATGGCTCAATATCAATCCAAATTAAATTTAAGTATAAACATATTAATGCAAATTTATACACTAAATATACTTACAATTTAACTAATTTTTTTTGTCAAAACTTCTAAAATTTGACCTTGTCATCAAAATATGCGTACTATTTTTGGACGAAGTGAGTATAAGCTAACTTAACAAACTTAAGATTTTGGTCATTTTTCTGAATGCAACAATTTTTGTTACATCGGTTTGGCTTTTGATACAATGCTAGGATTTCGGATATTTTTTTTATGCGTCGTGACTCCTGAGGATCGATTGACCGCAGCAGCTTTTGATCCAAAATGTCCCAGGCTCCCAGCTTGAGGCCTATATGGACTGAAGCAGCCCAGCCTTCTTGTGTCGCTCGAGTCCAGCAACCCAGTTACGGGGCAGATCTCGCCAAAGCCCTCTTTCTCGGTCTTTCGTCGCCGAATTTTTTTTATTTTTTTTATTTTTTATTTTATGATTTTATCAAAATAAATAATCGATCCAAAAATTTGCAAAAATAGACCCCTACGCCGGATCAAACGGACAGTGCACTTTTAAAAAATCATAACTAATTCATGTGAACTCAAATGGAGATAAATTTTATATCAAAGTTGTAGAACTCGACGAGATCTACAACTTTATAGTTCAATTTTTTTTTCATTTGGTATCATCTTGGTACTCAAATAATCGACACAGATTTCAAATCTAAAATTCAAATTTTAGATCTTAAATTGGGCAGCACATATTCAAAAAATCATAACTAATTCATATGAACTTGGATAGAGATAAATTTTATATAAAAATTGTAGTTCTCGATGAGAATTACAACTTTATAGTTCAAACTGTTTTCATTTGATGCCATCTTTGTGCTTAAATATTCAATACAAATTTCACATCTAATATTGAATTTACATGTGGAACAGTTTCCGAACTCATGGAACAACGTATGTCCGGAACAACATATCGTATGTGAATGGAGCGTTCCACGTAATGGGTGGAGCGTTCCACATAATGGGTCTTGTGCTCAAATAATCGACAAAATCACATTGTGGTACAGTTTCTGAACTTTGGAGCGTCCCACATAATGGGCCAAAGTAGTAGAGCAAATGGCGGACAATGGGCCTTGTGACTAGATGTGGCAATTTGAGTTCGTAATTCATATATGTAACATCTAAAATTTTAAATGAAGGGGAAATTTTTTCATCTAGACAATGTTTATATTGGAAAATAGAGGTATTTGTTATGTGTCTTGCAATGCAAGAAAAGGGACTGCAAATTGATGTGTCAGCAGGTTGAAGAATCAGCATTTCACATTCGTATCTATTCATATATCTGTTTTTTCATATTAGCGTGATGTGGGCTAAGACATGTTGTAGATATGCGATGATTAGTCATCTGTCGCCTACGGGGACGTGGGTTGGCCCAAATAATTTAGCTAGCCCATTTACTTTTTGTAGCTAGCCTGTTTTGACTCGCTAGGTGGGCAAGTGCTAGTAATAGTTTGGCCCGTTCTGATGGCATGCGTGCTTTCTTTTCTTTTTTTTTTCCAATTGCATGCATGCAGCGCTGGCAGTGGCAGGCCAGCAGCATGTAGCCGCATCTTAATTAACTTTTCTTTTTCTTTTTCTTTCTTGTTTGTTTTTTCCGTGTTTCTTTTTCTATTGTCTTACGGAAATTCCTTCTCAAGTGTATTCTATTTCTCATCTTGCATGGTCCAATTCTTTATTTTTATTTATTTTTCTTTTTTAAATATAATGCTTTTATCATTTATTTGTATTTTTATAATTCATGTTCCTTTCCTTATTCTTTTCTATAGACTAAGTCTCCGATTGCTGTAGAGTATTAATATTTGATTTTTCTTTTTTCATGTTGCATTATTACTTTAATCTTTTCTTGCATTTGGGGTTTTCATATTCCCAATCTATTATTTTTTCTTTCATTTTTTACGCATTTCTTCCTTTTGTATCTTTTTTGTTTAGTTTTTAGTTCCACAATGTGTTATGTCATGGTTTGCAAATCGTTATATCATGTGTTCATACATTCTTTCATACTTGTTTAATTTTTTATTTATTTTACATTCTTCCATATCTACTTACTTGTCCCGTATCCATAATATATTTGTTCCTATTTCGTCAATTCATATAATTTATAAATATCTGTTGGTTGTTCAATTTGTTCCCAATCTATAGAATTTTGTTCCTTGAGTTTATATAATTTATTCATATGATTAGTTCTGGACTGAGTTCATATAATTTGTTCCAGACATACGATATGTTGTTCCATCAGTTCGTATAACTTGTTCCAGGTCTATACGTTTTTTTCTGTTCTGTGTATTCATATAATTTGTTCGAGGTGTGCAATTATTTTGTTCCGTGAATTCATATAATTTATTCCAAATATACATATCATAAAAAATTTCACCTTCATAAAAATATCCATAAATAAATTCCATAAAAATATAGTTGAGTGTGGTGTTGTTTTGAAGATTTTATTATAATAAAATTAATGGTGCAATCAAAATTTAATTTAGATGCTTGGTTTAAGAATTATGGGTTTTTTTATTTCGAACACATGTTTGCACATGGACAATGTCAGCAACTTTATCTTTTCTGCATGCATCCACGCCGTTTTACTGCTGCAGACAACTCTTTTAGGCTTAATATGGGCCGCTATACTGCCGTGAACACGTGAGGTCTTAATTAATCTCTACAGGTGATAGTTTGGATTTTATCGCCTCTTGTGATAGCTACACGCAGCCATAGTGCTGGGGAGATTAAAGTTTTGGAATAGTGATTAACGAGCACAAACGCGAGCAAACACAAGAGAATAGGCTCCGATACGATGTTAATATTTCTGAACAATGAACAAACAAGTTTCAAAGGAGAGAACCACAGATTCAGAGGAGAAAAGGTTTCAGATAATAAGGGAAGGACAAGTAGCTAGCATAGCATAGCAGTACATGCTAAAGGCTAGAAACAACCAATCATCAGTAGTGAGATCAATGTGCCATTAATGGAGTAATATACCAAACCACATACAAAATAAAATAACAACCTTTAACTAGAAATCATATAGTAACAGATAGTTAATTCACTGGTGAAAAACATCACAATTCAGATATTTAAGTCCAAGGAAAATAGTACAACTGATGAAGCCATCAGCATAACGAAACACATATGATCAAGATTCAGGAATCACATAAGGGATATACAACAAATTTCCTTAGGTCCCTAAATAGAACTATCAAGGTTTAGACTCTAAGGGTCCACTTCATTTGCTATCAAGCGCTTGCCTCACCTTTCTCGGCTAGAAATTGAGATGGAGCATGCGTTTGGATCTTAAGTGAGTTTACCCTGGGGCCTGCGCTAGCAAGCTTTCTCTTTGCTTTTGGAGGAGAGCGAGTATGACTCATTTGAGCAGGCAAGGCAAGGCTTGCTCCCACAAGCGAGGCAAATCAAGCTCGCTTCGAAACCGAGCACACCCTAATTTTAGAGTTACATAAATTTCGAAGGACAAGGATCCTCGCTAAACCGCATTTGGAGTGAAGTAAAACAATGATTCATGAAACCTACTCACATATCTACAATCCATAGCCTTTCTGAAGTGAAAACAAACCTCAAACTCCTTTGATGCTAAATTTTTAAAAGTATTTTCAAAAAAGGAAAGCTCGGATGAATTTGCACATTGATTCAAAGTTCATGTATAATATCTAATATGAAATATGATACAATAGCATAAAGAATATGACATTCAATATGAGATACATGAATACATGTTTAACAATCTATCACATAAACATAACATTGAGTTTGTAGTGATGATTATAAGTACTAGTCCATCAACTCATCTAGTAATTTTTAGAAACATAAGTAATAAAAATTAGTGAAAATTTGGGCCATATAGCTGATAATCAAAATTTCTCTCTATAATTTGTTAATTACTTTTAACATAATACTCCTATATATACATAACTATCTTTATCTAATTGTGATTGATTTTATTGAGCAGGTACTATATATAGTTTTTTATTTTTATTTATATATTTTTTCACTTTGTGTCGCACCTCTACATGTGTTTGACATGTGTTGAATTGAACCTTAGTTTGAGCCACGTGTTTAACAAAAAAAATTCACTGCTTCGTACATACATACATAGCCTAATGGTGACATGGACGTCATGCATGTATATCTTAAGCTAGTATTTTATATTTTAACTTAGAATCACTTGTGTACTTTGGGATATTTTTATACTAAATTTTGATCCAAATTTAAGGGTTATTTTAATAATGACATATGTGGGTAATTTAGATTTTCATTTAGGGGTTACTTTAGATTATTTCTTATAATATCTTTGGTGGGTAATTTAAATGAATACTGAGGGGTTACTATACATAATGGTTGAGATGGATAATTTACATATATATTTAAGGGTTATTTAGATCATTTTCATAATAGCATAGGTGGGTAAATTGTATGTATATATATGTATATATATTATATATATATATATTTATTTGGGGGTTACTTAGAAACTATTTTCATAATAGTATAGGTGGCTAATTTTTTAGCAAACATAATAGATCCAATGATTATGATGATTAGAGTCTAGCGGATTGATGGACATGTGTTTCTGATTTTTATAATATTTTTTTTTGAATTTATCTGTTTTTCTAGTGCGTTTATTGAGGATTAAAATGGAGATCTAAAAAGAGTCTTCAATTACAAATAGTAAGATTACTAATCTCAAGTAAAACATCCGTTATGACAACCTTTTTAAGGGTTTTTCGAAAAGATATACTCGGATGAAGTTTTACATTGATTGATGGTTCAGGTACGGTATATGAATAACGAAACAACAATACAAGGAACATCACTTTAAAATGAGATATAGAAATACAGGTTGTCACTATAGGAATAGCATCGAGTTTGCAGTAAAGATTATTTGTTTTACTAACCTTGAACATTTATAGTTTAATATTCAAACCATTAAATCCATAACAAAGCAGCAGAGTCTAATCATCATCAACTAAGTTAATAGCACCACAAAGCAAAAATCAGCTGACAGGATAATAGCAGACGTGACATGCACAAGAACCACATAATCCTCCACCAAAACTGCTACCAAATTCAGTTTAAAACCAGAGTAAAATCAGCAAGGAAGCAAAAGCAACAGTAAACCAAATTATTCACCTAATCACCTCATGATCGGCAACATTCTAGCTGATCCAACCATCAGTCAACAAGTATTGTCGCCTCATTGAATAACCATCAGTCAATAAGTATTGTCTCCTAATTGAATAAGGAATAAACAGATTGATATCTCGGCTTGTGAACAAAACTATTGGTTTAGAAGTCAAAACCAAAGTAGAGAACAAAGAGGCATTCAGCTTGAGCAAACTGTAGCTGCAAAGCTAGCATCAGGCAACACCTCAAGCAAAACTAAACAACATTGATCCCTGACAACGCAGGAAGGAATAGGCAACTAGTTTCCACAAATTGCTCCTTGTGCCAAATTGACTCACATACATATGACGAGTAGCATGTAGGATCAGTATCTCTCAAAACAGCATTTGTCACTAAAAATTAATGCTTCTCAGAATAACATGCAAACATTAAAATGTGAAGACAGACTATATTACAGAGAAACAACCGATTCAGTTAATCTCAAGTCCCAAAGGAGTCTGCTAAAATACTAAAACTGCATCAAGGAGTAGAAGATGATCAAAGAGTACGCCAGAGCCCTCAGATCTTCGATGGGCATCACCCCTGAGCCTAGTGTGCAAAACGGGCATATGGCTCCCGGAAGCTCCTTGCAACCCTCGCAAAGACATAGATGATGCGCGACCATAGTCCCAGCACAATTTAGTCAAACTGAACATGTGCTTTCGGGCCGTTGCCGTGGCTGGGGCACGAGGCTCAGCTCGCAGTGCGGGCAGAGGGCATCTGGGATGTCTCGGCAATGTTGGCAGCGGCATAAGTGATTCGGCTGTGCAATCATCCTACCGAGGCTGCTGGTCTGAACACCCGACAAAGACTGGGCCAAAAGAATACCCTAAAGTTAAGTTTATCTTTTTTTGGATGTTAGAAATCAGAATAATTATTTTTGTAAAGAAAGGTAACCGAAATAGTATTGTAAACCAAATAATATCGGATAATCTAATATATCAATGGTATAAACCAAAATTGTACTCCCTCTATCTAGAAATGAAATGAGTATTTAAATTGTGGGAAAAAAATCTTCCAAAGTTAACTTTTGTTACAATATGATGCTAATTACTATTGGTTTAATATCGACCCAAATTGACTTTAAGTTTAAACATATATATTAATGCAAATTTTATACACTAAATCTACTTACAATTTAACTATTTTTTTGTCAATACTTCTAAAATTTGACCTTTTCGTAATCAAAATACGCGTACTATTTTTGGACGGGGTGAGTACAAGCTAACTTAACAAACTTAGGATTTTGGTCATTTTTCTGATGAAACAATTTTGGTTATTACATTATTGGTTCGGGTTTTGATACAATGGCAGGATTTCGGATTTTTTTTTATGCGTCTTGAGGATCGACCGCAGCAGCTTTTGATACAAAAATGTCCCAGGCTCCCAGCTTGAAGCCTATTTGGACTGAAGTAGCCCAGCCTTCTTGATGGCTCGAGTCCAGTAATCCAGTTACGGGCCAGATCTCGATCACCAAAGCCCTCTTTCTCAGTCTTTCATCGCCTTTGCCGCGCTCTCCCCGGTCAGTTCATCTCGTCCAAACCCTCGCCGCCATGGCGACGTGCTACTCCGCCTCAGCGATCGTCGGGGGCACGGTGACCGAGCAGTACGTGTACAAAGTCGATGGCTACTAGCGCACCAAGGAGCTTCCCAATACCAAGCGGATCCAGTCTCCCCCTTTCTGGGTCGGCAAGTATTCCTGGCGCATCTCCTACTACCCCAATGGCTCCCATCCCTCCTACGCCGACTACATATCGGTCTTCCTTAACCTCGGCGGCACCATCACCAAACCTGTCAAGGTACGACCCAGGTTCAGTTTGCTCGACAAAGCGGGGAACCCAGTGCCGGCCGTTCGATCCCAATACACAGAATCGATTGAGTTCTTCGTCGTGGGGGCCGGCAAGGGCTTCCATGATTTCATCAAGAGGGAGGGTTTGGAGGCGTCGGAGCATCTCGTGGACGACTGCTTAAGGATCAGGTGCGACGTCATCCTTCCCGCCAGTATCCGGACGGAGGATAGGGCGCCGCCGCCATCTGACCTGCAGCGGCCTCTTGGGAACCTCTTCGTGAACAAAGAGGGCGCCGATATCACGTTCCAAGTCGGCGGCGAGACGTTCAGCGCGCACAGATGCGTTCTTGCATCTCGGTCGCCGGTCTTCAGGGCAGAGCTCTTTGGCGCGACGAGAGAAGGCACCACCACCACCACCATCAGGGATTATATACGGATCGATGGTATGCTAGCTCATGTGTTTGAGGCCTTGCTGCATTTCATATACACAGATTTGTTAGCGGAGATGACTGGGCTTGAAGAGTCTATGATGGCTGAGCATTTGCTGGAAGCGGCGGGCAGGTACGACATGCAGGGGCTTAAGCTGATCTGTGAGGAGAAATTGAGCAGAGACGTAAACGGGAACACGGTTGCAAAAATGTTGAGGTTGGCTGTGCAGCACCGCTGCCACACGCTCAGGGAGACTTGCGTCGAGTTCTTAAACATCCTCCTTCACTGGATGTGATCATGGCCACCGATGATGGACTGTTTGAGTTTGTGGCTATAAGGTGCCCTGAGCTTTTGAAGGAGTTGTGGGCTTATGAGGATGATCCCATCCATGATGAGTTGCTCCTGTGCTTATGATGAGGTATTTGGTGACATGGTCGAATTCCGTGTTAGTATTGAGCATATGTTTATGATGAAATAGGTGGTGAATAGTCAGCCGATTACATTGCTCAATCCAAACACCCAATCAGCTTACAAGTTAGCTGGTCGTTGATATTGAAGCAAATGTCATTACCCTGCAGTTTCAGCAGTGAGAATGATAAATATCTAGAACATGTAGTGGCTAAGCTAGTTCTTGGAGTTCTAATAGTAATATATGTGTGCCCCCCTTGCACGTTACAATGCATCGATCGACCTGTGTTAGGCTGTTTGCACTATATTTTCAAATATGAATTTGTCTGATTTCTACTCATTCTTTTGAACTAATTTATACTCATTTAATTTAACCAGTGTGGATTCATCGATTGTGCAGCTTTGTAGTCTGCAGGGCACATAACAAAGCTTACTTGTTGGAAGCGTTTTCAGCAATCAAATATTGCTTGTCCTATCATGGTCTGGTTTCAGTAATGCTATGTTTGGCAAATGAGATTAATATCAGGAGTGGTGGACTGACAAGGATAAAACGCTGGCAATAGGCTCTAATCCGATTGTAATCTCAGTGACCTAGCAGGTTTGGATGGAGAAAAACAAGAAGAGAAAACTGCATGTTTGCCACTAGATTTTAATCCCTAACTGCAAACTTGCCAAAAATAAAAGAAATTGCAGTTTCAAAGATGCCATTGGAACCGACTGAAGTCCCTTCGGAGAAGAAAACTGTTGCCACAGATGTCCGAGCACAGCGTGCACTCCTTGTCAAGAAATCTAGCACAAGGCAGCTTCGCTGACCCGGGATTTGGCATGTAAGAGCATCTCCAATAAACTACCTATTTTTTCTCTCTATTTGACTCTGCATATTTAGTTGGCAAAAAGATTCCTCTTCATGTTGAGTTGCTCATTCCAATATCATCCGTTTTTTACTCTCCAAATCCCAACGGCTAGTTGTCTCCACTCTATATTCCAACAGCAATAGCACTCATTTCACTAATTAAAATCCTTTCTTTCTCTTTTCTTTCCATTATTTCTTCCCTCTCTTTCCTTCTCCTCTCTCTTTTCCTTATCCATTCGTTTCTTTCCTTCTTCTCCAGCTCCCTCTTCCTCCTGGAGCCCGTCACCCTCCAGCCCCGCCGCCGCTGACCCCTCTTCTCCGGCTCCCCCGCACCCGAGCCGCCGATGCCGCCATCCTCCAGCCCCTACACGGCTGTGCCCACACACACCGCCGCCTCTCCCTCTTCTCTGGCTCCCCGCGCCCATGCCGCCTCTGTCGCCATCCTCCAGCCCCTGCACCTGCGCGCGTCACCGTCTCTCCCTCTTCTCCGGCTTCCCGTGCCCGCACCACCGTCGTCCTCCTGCGCTTGCGCCGCCACCGCCGCTTCCCTCTTCTCCGGCTCCCCCGTGCCTGCAGTGTAACCATGGTTTGGAAGGCGGAGCAAGATGGCAGGAGCGTGGGGCCCACACTTGGCAAGGCAGATTGGCTTGCCAAGTTTGGCCGGCGGGAGGAGAAATTTGGCCATTCAGATGGGATAGCAAGGAGGATGGCAACTCCTTTGGAGCAAGATTTCCATGTTGAGTTACTAAATTTTAGCTTAGGAAGTTGGATAGCAACTCTCTTGGAGTTGCTCTAATACGAACATTTCCTTTCTTTCTGAAGACAAAGAGAAACTCTTATACTGCTAGTAAAGCACATAGAAACATGAAAGACAGTAGAACATTACACTTACTTTTTTTTTTCAAGTTCACGGAGAAACAAAACACTTACACACTTCAGAAGAGATTGACAAGACGACGCTTACATGTATGCATAAGCTTATTGCTACGGAACGTACGGACGTACCGACTACTACGGGCGACGACGACGTCGACGATTTGGTATTATAGGCTAGCAAAAAAGCGAGCGTGCATTGCAACGTTCGGGCTTCAAATTCCTCAGGCATCGGACCAGGTGACGGGCACTCTCCCATCGTCAGTTTTGAGCCCCAGTGCCTTCCACACCGCCGGCGACCCGTCAACGATGTTGTTGTCGCACGGCGGCTCGAAGTTGTGCTCGTCGTCGCACCCGTGCATGGAGTCGCACTCGTCCACGACCTTGGCCGTGACGGACCTGCCGTTGCTCGCCCGGATCACGACGCTCCTCCTGCACCGGCTCCCCCGGCCGAACCACCCCGTGGACAGCGCGACCACCCTCTCGCCGTCGCCAAAGAAGGTGCCCGTGCAGCTGGCCGCGCCGCCGCCGTCCCCGTGGTCGGCGAAGCTGTTGAGCGTGAGCGTGGCGCGGGTGCCCGTCGTGACGACGGGCGGGGAGCACGCGAAGGTGGTGTAGCGCTTCCCGTCCTCGCAGCACACGGAGTCGTTCTCCGGGTTGCAGCTGCCGGACTTGCCGCGGATGGAGCCGTTGGGCTGGCAGGACTGGAGGAGCGCGCGGTGGGGGAAGGCGTCGAGAGCAGCTAGCGGAAAGACGGCGGCGAGCGCGAGGAATGTATAGAAATAGGAGAGGCGACGAGCTATGGTTGCGCTAGCCATGGTTTGGGTGTGCGGTTCAGCTCTTCCTGCTAATAAGCACACCTGAGACTGGAGAGGATGTGCTGTGTGATGCTGTGAGCTTGTGATGTGCATACAGCATGGCGGCATGTCCTTATATAGCCGCGGCCCGTGGGGGATGGAAATGAGGAAATCTTGAGCATGGCTAGGCGTTCTGATTGGTCAGTTGACCATCCAGTGAAGAAGTTTTCAATTTCCATTCGTCTCTCGGCCCGGTTTAACTTTTGTGATTGTTTTGCCGTTCCAAAATTGCCACATTAACTGATCGCAGAATGTTCTTGACACAGTTGAAAGATCTTTTTTTATATATTTTAGGACCTAGGAGAACAAACTATCGTAGATTGAAGCATTTTTATCGCCCTGTGCGCTTGATTATATCTCTGTCAAGTGGAGGCGCAAAGGCCGTAGACTGTAGACAGGTGATGAACGTGACAAGGACTATGATGATTATCCAACAAGTAAGGCCCGTGTATGAGACAACAGGCAAGGAACCGAAGATTTTACCCCTCACGAGCCGTTGGAACCAATCACAAAAGGGGCCCAGCTACCGGATTGCATCGTTAACAATGCGTTACTCAGCAAACCAGCAACGGGAACATATGAGGCAGGCCGGCCGGCCGGCCGGCCGGATGGCCAGTCCACCTAGGCAGGCGCTGAGTTCACTTGTTAATGCACACGCAAACGCAGATTCTAGCTACGAGTGTAGGTTCACCGTGCATGTTTTCTAGCCTGTCTACGTCGATGCGTGTAGATGCCACATTGCCATGCCCGTCACAGGGGCGAGTTACACTGCATGCTTAGAACAAGCAAGAAGTACATGACTACCGATCAATGCCGGCCGAACATGAAACGTGGATTCCAGCTCCAGTTGTGATCATGATTCCCTTTTTTAGAAAGACAGTCGTGATCATGATTTCGCCTGAACATGGTGTGGCTGTGGCTGTGTCTGTGTGAGTGAACGGAAACCGGGCAGCCGGGGTGGCGGGCAGCCTTTGATTTGAATGACGGTGTCATGTCGACCGTCCGGTTTGGACGGGTCGCCACGCGAATCCACCTCACATGGGCCGACTCGCGAATCCACCTCACAGGCCGGTGCGCTCGCAAATCTGCTGCAATTACACGCCCGTGTGGGGCTTGGCGTGTAACGAACGATGGGCCAGCTGTCTGGAAGAGCCCGGCCCGCCGGCCGTGTGAGCTTCTCACTGGAGATAGACAGACATGACATGCCACTGAATAAAGCAAGCAAGCAACTAACTTCAGGGCAGGCAAGACATCGTTCGCCGAAGAACATGATCAGTCTCGCAGCTAGATCAACAATCGCATGGGCATGAGAAGAGACAAATCGAACCAGCAAAATGTTCTCTGAAGAAGAAACATCGACAGACAGAGCTGTCAGCACTAGGGTTTTTATTCTGCCGACCAGGTTCAGGCACTGGTCATTCCTTCCTGCACTAGGACATTTCCTCCTATATACAGTATGCAGTAGTAGTAGGATCAACTGCACTGCAACTTCTCTGCTGGCAGCCTGCTTGATTCGCTGAAGCTGCCGAAGTTAAACACAACGTACAATTAACAGTCAGATGAACACGTCGTAACCGCCTCCTCATGTCGGATTGAACTCCCGGGCTTTCGAGATGCAGAACAGCACACCGCCAACTTCCATGAGCACCACTACAATCACATCCATGGCGTCGACGAATCCGAAAACTGCAAGGACAGACACCACACCATCACTCACACCACCGCCTGATTTTTTTTTCTCTTCAATTTCCAAGGAGTAGGACAACGACGAGGCTGAAAGCCTGAAAGAGGTGGGCAGCAGAGAGATCGAGAGAAGGAGAGAGCTCACGGCGCTGCTCCCACCGCGGCTGCGGCGGGAATAACGGGACGCGGAGGTAGCAGCCGTAGCCGACGAACACCACCGCGGTGCCGCGGACCATCGAGAGCCGGCCCCGCACCACCAGCGCCCGCACCACCCGCGCCGACTCGTTCAGGCACCGGAAGCACTCCGCAGCGGTGCGGCTGGCCGTGCACTGGCTCCCCAGCGCGGTGGTCGGCGCGTCGTCGTCGTAGAACCAGCCGCGGAACGCGTCCTCGCGGGCCGTGGACGCGTTGGTGTCCGCGTAGGAGAGGAAGCAGCCGGCGCGCCAGACGCCCGCGCGGCGGCTGGTCGCACCGCATCCGCTGGCGACGTCCTGGGCGTCGGCGGACAGGCACGAGATGCAGTCGCCGAGGGAGGAGCCGCGCGGCGCGCCGAGGCCGAAGCAGGCCCCGCGCGCGAAGGCGCGGTCGCGCCCGGCGGCGCTGGAGCGCGTGGCGGTGGATCCCGTGGGCGCGGACGCGGCGGCCGAGGGGAGGGCAGCGAGGAGCGACAGCACGTTGGCGCGGAACGCGGTGCCGTTCTTGGAGCGCGCCGCCGGGGCCGGGGCCGGGGCCGGGGCGCAGTCCAGCAGGGGCGGGAAGTGGCTGCTCGTGCCGGTCGGCTCCAGCTTCAACGCGCTCCCCGATTCCGCGGCGGCCATCACGAGGGAGAGGAGGATTAGGTAGGAAAGCCCCCGGGCCTTCCGGTTCGGGCACGCCATCGGCGACGCCGCGATGGAAACAGTGAGTGGTGGCGGTGGTTTGCAGCTGTGGCGGCGAGCGCTGGAAAGGCTGAAGTCCCAGCCCGATCGGTCAAGCAAGCGTCAGTGCGTGTGTGAGCCCTCCGGCAAGCCTAGCCATTAGCAGCGACCGGCGGCCCTCCAGCCGTGTCACGCGTCTCGCCATGTCCCCTTTGGCGGCAGGCAGACGCGGTGAGCCAGTGATGCGCTCGTTTCCCCGTCTTGCACCGATTCAGTATGGCGCGGCAGCGTGGCGTACTCGATGATAGAGACGTTACGACGAGTCTGTTCCTCGAGGCTCCGGTTCTCTTTTTCGTTCTAGGCACAATTCCAACTTTTCGAGGTGATGCATGCACACACACGTAGCAGATCGGAAAGGCCAATAACGCCTTGAGCTAGCTGGACTGAACGAACACAAAAGTGCTGTGAAGTCAAAATGTTTGGGCAATTTTTTTTAAACGGACCGGCTGGAGAGCTGCCTATTATATTAGAAAGGAGGAGATCCTAGATGGGAAAAGATAATTACAAGAGCTAGGCTCTCACCTTGAAAGAAAAAAGAGAGAAAGAAAACACAAAGCTGAACCATACTACACTCGGCTAAGAAGGTTAGCCAGATGTTAGGAATAGATCCCACGAAGGAAAAAGATAAACTCACACTAGAATTCTCCTGTAATTCTATTAGGACTCGTACCATGTAATCCTACCAGAACTTTTCACTTGTAACCTACTAGTAATCCCGCCCCTGAAATATATAAAGGAGGGCAGGGGTCCCTAGATCGGTAGGTCAAGACCTCATAGAACCACAACAGAGGACTAAATCCTCAACACCAAACAAGACCCAAGCGTAGGGCGCAATATACAACACCCCAAACAGGATGTAAGGTATTACGCTACTCTGGTGGCCCGAACCTGTATAAATCTGGGTCTTGTGTTCTCGCTTTTACCTTCAAGTTTCAGGTTCGACGATCCCCTACCAACCAATCTACTACCTCAGGATACCCCTCGGTAGGTTGCCGGGTATAAAATACCGACACCAAGTCCTTTGCTCCTGCCATGATCCACACCACCGCGTCCTCTTTGATCCTTGCAAGGACTACAGAGTTTGCGGCTTCCTTCCGATTGAAAATTCGTATGTTTCTCTCTTTCCAAATTATCC
Source organism: Setaria italica (assembly GCF_000263155.2). NCBI lineage: Eukaryota > Viridiplantae > Streptophyta > Magnoliopsida > Poales > Poaceae > Setaria > Setaria italica. The sequence continues at coordinate 15,237,822 of NC_028458.1, read as the reverse complement.
AGGTTACGAGCATGATAAGAGATCGCAATCCCTTCCTTGAGACGCTTGATGCGGATGCTAGAGTTGACCACCAATGGTGCACTGATGTTGCTTCCCACCACTCTCTTGGGTGGATTGCTTGATTTGTCGTCCACGTTGAAATGCCCTCCCAAACCCATCTCGTGAACCGGCACATTGTGAATAGGTGTAGCACCGTCTCTTGTTCGTGTCGACATAGAGGGCAAAGATTTTGGTTTGGCCATCCTCTGGTTTGTAGTCGATCCGCCGTCCATACCTTGTTTTGGACCAATAGCTAGGATAATAGCTTGCAGCCTTGAGGTTCCCATGGCCACCAAATTATCTTTTCAAAATCAATCAGCGAGGATCCTATGAATTGCGCGTCATAGGCTGATTTCGCTGTGTAGATTCCGTCCGTTGTCAGCTTCCACACGATGTCGTCTTGCACTACTGCTGTGAGTTCTATTGCACGCACCGCCTACCACAGGAGGTAGAACTCATGGAAGTGTTGGCTGGAGAAGGATTCGTGACGGAAATTTATGTCCCTAATCTAGTTGTGATTGCGTAGGGCATCCTGTAAGACTCTATTTTTTCACTTGGAGTTTTTGTAAATGTGTGACGCTATATCTCTTGGCCTTAGTCCCTGGTGCCATGCGCTATGCCAGAACGATATCTTAGCCCCGTCTCCGATGTGAATCGTTGCTGCTGCTGCAAATGATAGCATGTCTTTATTTGTGCACGGGATTTCCGAACCAACCCACGTTTTGCCTGACTCTTTCCACTCTTGCTAAAGCCATCACAATCTAAGTCCTCTTGCGAATTTGTTGAGGTTTAGGATTCCCAACGCCCCGGAGTGTTTTGGCTTGGCCGATCGGGGTCAGTTAACTTTGCATTTGCCGCCAGTAAGAGTCCTTGCCCCTGCCCAGAAGAAACTCTTTCTTTTTGCATCAATGTCATGCAACAGCTCCTTTGGTAGCGCTGTCAGAAGGTAGACCGTTTGTGAAGGAAGGATATATTTAACAAGGGTCATGCACCCAGCTGGTGCAATAGTTCTTGCGTTCCATGCCGTTAGTTTGCCGATGGCTTTATCCACTATGTGCTGGAAGTGAATTCTCCTCAGTCTACCTGTTGATAGGGGAAGGTCTAAGTACTTGACCGGGAAATGGCCTATGGGTGCCGCAAGGTCCCCTAGGACATGGGTGAGGTCGATACCCTCACATCTAATCAGAATTATGCATGACTTTGTGAAGTTTGTCTGCAGGCCGGAAACATCCCCAAACTTTTGAGGAGGTCAACAATGGCGTTGACATCTTCTCTTGCCGGATTCACGAAAATGGCTGTGTTGTCCGCGTATATGGACACTCTTATATTCATGGCCCTGCCCCGAAGTTTGTAATCAGACCTTTCAAAGTTGCTACATCTAGGAGCGCGCGAAGGGGTTCAATGGCGATGACAAAGAGGAGCGGAGATAGGGGTCCCCCCTGGCAGAGCCCTTTGCCATGCTTGATGGTTCATTTGGGACCCCGTTAAGAAGGACTCGTGAGGATGAGGAGCAGAATAGGGAGGCTACCCCATTCCCTCCATCTAGATGGGAAACCCAGGCGCTTGAGGAGGGATAAGAAGTAGTCTCATCTCATGGAGTTGAATGCCTTTGCAATATCTAGCTTGAAAAATAGCGCTTGTCTTCTCATGTGGAGGTAGCGCCTCATCATATTTCTAGCTGTCAAGAAGTTATCGTGAATGATTCATTTCTTGATGAAAGCGCTTTGTGTGGAGGAGATTAAATGTTTCATGTGCAATGTCAGACTAAGCGCAGCGGCTTTTGTGTTGATCTTGATAAAAGAGTGGATGAGGCTAATGGGTCTGAAATCGGCCACAGACTTTGCACCTTCTTTTTTGGGGAGGAGCACTATGTTTGCTATGTTGATTAGTGGGAGGCTTGCATTGCATAGGCTATAGAAGGCATTGGCCGCGGCGACAATGTCGAACTTGATAATCTCCCAGCAGCTTTTGAAGAAAGCCCCTACCATTCGGGCCTGGCGCTTTATCCATTAGCATCTCGAGCACCGCCTTCCGTAATTCATCTTCAGTAAAGGGTTCATCAAGCCCTTGGAGATCCACAACTGGCAGCTGTAAGGTGTCCCAGTCTTGCCCACGTTGACCCGGTTGGCCTAGGACCTTTTTGAAATGATTCTGGACGACCTCTACTTTCTCTTCATGATTAAAAGCCCAGCCATTTTGTTTTTGGAGTCGCTGGATGTGGTTCTTGCGTCTTCTGCCATTGATTTTTCGGTGGAAAATTTTTGTATTGGTGTCTCCCAAGTTTAGGTTGGTGATGCGTGACGCTTGTCTTTTATGTGCTCTCTCGATGGCAGCTAGGTCCATCACTACTCCACATAACCCCATCACTGCCAGCTCCAAACCCCTCTTCACTGCCGATTTCAGATCCATCATTTGCAATTCGGCAGTGATGGGGGTATCGGCAGTGATAGTTATTTTGGAACTAGCGGTGATGGTAACTAAAAAAAAAAGGAAATCCCACCCACTGGCCACACCCCATTGGATCCAGCTGGCCGCACCTCACCGGAGCCCCAGCCGCACCCCCGTCGGAGTCCCTCGCGCCGCTGCTCCCTCACGCTGCTGACCCCCTTGTGCCGCCGCGACGCCCAATACCGGTCTCCGTGGACCAGAGAGAGAGAGGGAGGGAGGCGCACCTGGACCACCGCTAGAGATCCACGTGCGTCCGTGAAAAGATCTTGATGTCGCCTAGAGGGGAGGTGAATAAGCGTAACCTGAAATTGTCACCACTTAAAACAAGTTTATCAGCGACTTGCGAATTTTCCGGAAATACTTCCGAAGATTCCGCAAATTATGGAATCTCCAAAGAAATCTCCGGAATTTCCAAAGATAGAGACACACGCCTTAAGCAACAGAATAAAACTCTGTCTGCCTAAAAACTAGAACTTCCTGTTTCCAAAACTGGAACTTCTGATTTTGGCTCAGGCAGAGATAACCCCAAACCTTATGTGTTGCAAGTGACATAAAGATCAAACCAGGTTTAGAGAGTATGCTTAGAGCACACCTTAGTAGGATTACAGAGCTCCTGCACTTCACAAACACTAACACCCGAGTATATCAACAAATATCACGAAATCAACAATGAAATGTAAGTGCACTGTAAAAGTAAGCAAACCAGTGAGGAGACACAATGATTTGTTTCACTAAAGTTCAGATTCACCCCCGGGCGAATCCTACATCTCCGTTGGGTGCTTCCAAAGAAGCCGGGTTGCACTCAACCCTTTTCCCACTTCACTAGTTAGATTTTTTCCTTTTAGAGGCGAAGCACAACCTGCACAAACTGTCTCGCGGCTCACTACACCTTGGGAGCTCCTGGGTGACGCCTAGCCGTCTAGAAGGCACACCTCCAAGTGTAACAAATGCTTCACTTGAAATTTGACAAGACAAACCAGTACCCAAGCGTATGAGTGCTCTTTTAGTGCTCTCAAATGGCCCCTCTCTTCTACCCAACTCACTTGATCTAGCAAAGATCACACAACCTCACCAAGAGGGGTTAGGGAGAGCTATTTGGCTTTAGTTCAGGTTAGAACAGACAGGAAGCACAATAGCAACCGCAGAAGCAGCAACTAGCCACTGAGGAGGTCATAGGGTATAAATACTCCACCCCTCAGAGACTAGCTGTTAGAGTTATCAGACCAAAACCGGAACTTCTGGTTTCCCAAAATCGAAACTTCCGGTTTCCCTTCGGTTTTCAAACCAACTAGCCGTTAGAGACACGTGGCACCCAAAACCCGAACTTCCTGTTTCCAAAACTAGAGCTTCCTATTTTGCCACTACCTAACCCGTCAGAGAGTGTACGTGTGGCTTTTGTGTCTCTCATCCCTCATATAGGATACTTGAGCACTGAGACTTTGTCAAATGACCATATGATGCATCCCTCTTGATAGTACGGCACACCTATACTCAAGATCAAAACATAGATACAAATTCATCCTCTTGAGCTTCATTACAATGATACATGCCATACTTTTTCAATGTATTCACTTGAGAGTTGCATCCAACTTTGTCTCTTTGGTTTGAGCACTTCAACCTTGAGCTAGTGACTTGGATCAATATTCAACACATATGAATGAAACCCAATTTTAGATCACAAGTCACTTCTTCATATGACTCAATAAGCATTTGATGCATCCCATTACTATACTCGGTAAGGCTTGACTTGATACCTTAAAATCCTCCAAGCACAAGCCACTTCACCCTAGCAAAGTTCATAGGTCAAGCCACCACTTGACCAAACCTTGCTTAGTACCTCGTTGCTAACCCCTTACTTGATTTCTTCATCCAATCATTGCCAAATTGAGTCTAGATTTGTTTTGACATCAATAAAAAAAAACACTTAGATCATATCTTCTTTTGACTTCAATATCCCATTTGTTGCTAACAAGCTTCTCAATTTATTTAGAGACTGAAGAATAGCCCAATGCCAACATGCCTCTATCTTCACCTTTATTTGCTTGTCATATATCATATATAAACATCATGGGATAACATATAATATTCCTTCTTGTGACATCCATGTTTTAATCCAAACAATCTTGGAATATGAGGCTATCAACCAAGCCTCAACTCACTTTTACACCATTGCTTGTTTTCCATGCTTAGATGAACAATGCTATATACCACACTTGTTCTTTTCACTATGTGAGCTATTTAATACAATCTTTCCCACAAAGATTAGTCATCAATAGCATTACACCTGCTCATATGCTTGACAAGTTCATTAGACTTTTAATCAAGTTGTCATTCAACTCACCAAAACCCACTATGGGCCTAGATGCTCTTTCAATCTCCTCCTTTTTGGTGATTGATGATAACCTTGATTAAAGCTTACAAAAGATATATCAATAAAGCTTTTGAGCACTGGGATTTAGATAAAGCTCCCCTTCAACATGTGCATGAATGGAATTAAAAAATTTTGGCCTGAAAAGCCAATTTGCACATTTTCAAGATAAACATGGAGCTCCCCCTAAATCTCAGCATCAGTGGGATGCAAAACAAGTGTGTGAACAGATAACACGTGATGCATGCAGCAAATAAATTACCGGTCAAATAAAATGGGAGAAGGTGGTGTTATCTTCCAGGTCAAAACTGGAACCTCCGGTTCTTAGAACCGGCACTTCCGTTTTCTATTTGACAGCACTGACCAAAGTAAGCATCATCCAAGATAAATTCACACTAGCATGCAAATGCGTCTAACAAAGATTAAACAGGTTCAACACACATAGTAGCACACATTACATAAATTCTCAAGTCTACAAGAGCTAAGATTGAATTTATTACAAGGGCCTGTTGCATCCAACAGCTAGAAACCGGAACTACCGGTTCTAGAAAATCGGAACCTCGGTTTCGCCAGACAAACACTGGACCGAAGCTTTAATTCTTTACTTCTTCTCCCCCTTTGTCATCCATCACCACAAAGTATCCTGGGGGCTTCTCTTAGCTTCTAGTCTTCAGTTGGATCAACATGGGGCTCTCCATCACCATCATTTCCACTTGGGCTACTAAAAGGAGGAGGAGGAGGATATTGTGGCATTCCAAAGAACATCGAGGCAAGCTGTTGTGCTGCATCTCCAGGAATGTTTGGATCAACGGTGGAAGGCTGAGGAATGCCAGTACCAAGAAAAGGATCGCCGGCGGACGAACCACCACCACTAGGCATAGCTCCATATGTGGGATTGTAGTAACCAAAAGTTCTACCCCAATAATCTGTAGCTTGAGCATTCTCCCACTGCTGTTCAATTATTTCTGACTCACTCTCTTTACCTTCCGAACCAAATGGTATCTTTCTTTCTCTTTTGCCTCTCCTTATGCATCTTGGTGTTCATAGAGTTGCACATGCCTGCAAAGAAGTTGAACATCTTGCGAAGTGGGGAGGTAGGCTTATACCTTTCTTGAGAGCCACTAGCACTACCTTGTGTAGATGTGGTCCTTGCTGCCCTAGATGGTGCAGCAGCCCTAGATGGTGTTTAGTACCTCATTGCTAATCTCTTGCTTGATTTCTTCATCCAATCGTTGCCATATTGAGTCTAGCTTTGTTTTGACATCAATAAAGAAAAACACTTGAGATCATATCTTCTTTTAATTTCAATATCCCATTTATTGCAACAAGCTTCTCATGTTATTTAGAGACCGAAGAATAGCCCAATGCCAACATGCCTCTATCTTCACCTTGCTTTGCTTGTTATATATCATATATAAACATCATGGGAAACACATAATATTCCTTCTTGTGATATTCATCTTTTAACCCAAGCAATCTTGCAATATGAGGCTATCAACCAAGCCTCAACTCACTTTTACACCATTGCTTGTTTTCCATGCTTAGATGAACAATGCCATATACCACACTTGTTCTTTTCACTATATGAGCCATTTAATACAATCTTTCCCACAAAGATTATCCATCAATTGCATTACACCTGCTCATATGATAGACAAGTTCATTAGACCTTTAATCAAGTTGTCATTCAACTCACCAAAACCAATTATGGGCCTAGAACCTCTTTCAGCCCGCCGCCCCTGTGCCGGAGATCCCCTCGCGCTGCCACGATGCCCACTGCCGGTCGCCGAAGATCCATGCGCGCCCGCCGCCCCTGCCGCCGCAGATCCACACCTGTCGTCACTGCTCTGGCGCGCCGCCACACCCCATCGCAGCCCCTGCCGTTGCCGCTCCTCACCCCGCGTGCCACTCATCACTGTCGCCATGAGCTTTGAGGGGTGCATGAAGGGGGAAGGAGAGGGGTGGCAAGATCTTGAGGAGAGGGAGAAAGGAGGAGGGAGGGGGAGGAACGGTGGCCAGGGCAGGGAGGGAGCCACGGAGGAGAGGGAGGGAGGACGGTGGAGAAGGGGAGGCGGACGGGGTAGTGTAGTGAGGGAGGGGAGGGGATGGGGGGTAGATACGAGGGAGAAATGAGTTAACTCTAGTCAATAAAAATTTCGGGTCCATGGTAGGCTGGTATTTGGAGCCGGTGGTGACGGTTTTCACCGCTGGGTCATTATTGGAGCCGGCGGTGATACCCCTTTTCACCGACGATTCTAACATCCACAGGCCCTGGATGCTTTAGAACCGGTGGTGATACCCTATCACCATCGGTACAACAAAAACCGGCGGTGATAGGGCGTCTGGGATGGCAAAATCTGTAGTAGTGCATTACTCTTCGTTTAAGCTTTCGGCGTAGCACGATTTTGTCATTGCTTAAAGGTCGGCTCTCTTGCGCTATATCAAGGTGCAGAATGACCGGATGCTACGTGATGCGGAGCCTGAATGCCTTGATGCAAGAAATCCGAAGAAGCTCGAGCAGATGAGGAAGGATGCCAAGACACCACTATACCCGGGCTGCAGCATTTCAAAACTAGAAGCTGACCTGATGCTATTGGAGATGAAATCAACCTATGGTTTATCTGATAAAGGCTTTGATGAATTGTTAAATCTCCTGCAAAAGATGCTCCCAAGCTCGAATGAGTTGCCTGAGAACACATATCAAGCAAAGCAGATGATCTGCCCAATGGGTCTTGAAGTAGAAAAGATTCATGCGTGCCCCAATGATTGCATCCTTTACTGTGGGGATAAGTACAAATATTTGGATGCTTGTCCAGTATGTGAAGCTTGATGGTACAAGTGTGACTCGGCTAAAGCTATGACATGCGATCGGAACAAAAGACCCCCACGAAGGTCGTCTGGTATTTCCCCATAATTCCTCGAATAAAACGGTTGTTTGTGAACCTGAAGACAGCAAAGCTTATGCAGTGGCATGCCAAAGAACGTTTGCAAGATGGAAAACTCAGACACCCAGCTAATGGATCGCAATGGAGGGCTATCAATTGGAAATTCAAGAAAACATTTAAGAAGGAGATAAGGAACATAAGGTTCGGTTTGAGTACAGACAGAATGAATCCTTTTAACATGGTCAGCAGCAATCACAGCACATGGCCTGTTACTCTTTGCATATATAACCTTCCGCCTTGGCTTTGTATGAAGTGGACGTACATTATGATGTCGTTAATGATCCAAGGCCCATGACAACCTGGCAATGATATCGACGTCTATTTGGAGCTATTGATAGATGATCTGATGACATTGTGGAAAGATGGTGTCAAGGTGTGGGATGCGTACAAGCGGGAACACTTCAAGCTAAGAGCATTGCTATACGTAACAATCACGGACCTACCCAGCTTGGGTAGCTTAGCTGGCTTAGCTACAAAGGGATATAATGGATGTGTGGTTTGTTTGGATAGCACCGAAGCTAGATGGTTGACCCACAGCGAGAAGATGGTATACATGGGTCATCGTAGGTTCCTTCCCTTGAATCACCCATATCGGAAGAACAACAAATCATTTGAAACCCTCTATTATTACTATTCATGACTTGCACTTAGTATTTGAACCTAACTTATACATCTTTGATTTGTTTTGTAGAAAGAAGGGGTGTCCACTTCCGCGCTAATGATAGGTCAGTAATATCACTTCAAAAACAACTAGCCAGATTCATGCTCGATCAGGTTATCAATCCAAGGGGGAGTACTGCTTGATTAGGAGTGATTAAGTATTATTGTTTGTGAACTTATTGGATCTATGGACTTGTGGTTTATGAACTGATAATGGACTTGTAGCCATATGGTTCATTATGGACTTGTGTACGGATTTATGTGTATTCCCTTGAACTCACCGCGAGTGGGTGGAGCACCTCAGGATGAGGAAAAGATGGCGGCACTATTCGCTCACTATTGATCACTATTGAGAAACTATTCGGGGTCGCTTTCAGCAACTATTCAGCAGGTATGGTATGCGTGGGTGCGTGATTAGATCTATAGCTTTAATTATATTGATTCTCAGGATCTTTGCGGGTTGGCAAGACCAAGGATTCAGCCGATCGTGTTGCTATGCTTTGTGTCACTCCTACTCGGTACTCACCGCATGCGTCGCTGGCTCACTTCAGAACCAGGCCAGCCCAGTCTTCACCCTCACTGTCCCCAGCCACGAGCACATAGGACTCAGGCTCTACCGTCTCCCCAGGCAGTTCCACCCGAAGGGAACACTTCTCTACGCACACAGGGTTCTCCTCAAACGCCGCTACCAGGGCTAACACGAGAACGACACACGCAGAGGTTTCTCCTCTAGGGTCCCTAGCATAGAGACATCGCCCCATACGGATGAGCTTAAGGGATGACAGGGATATTACCAGGATAGCTTAATCCATTTCCATGGGACAAGCTTACACGCGGCTTTCCCTTTCGGAAAACCCCAAGCACTTAGCACAAACCTTAATTACCTTACAAACGGCGGGACAAGCTCCAACGGCCTCCCTTTATTCTAGTATTATAGAGGTGGTGGAGTGATACAACGGTAGTGGGGTGTTACTACTAATGGTGGGAATCCCTCAAAGCACTTCCGAGGTGGTGGATGTCTTCATGGAGTATTTTGTGAGTGGAGTGTGGGTGGAGATCTTCTGCTTCTTGGTGGTGCCTTCACTTTTTTGATCTCCGATGCCTGAATGCTTCACCCGGCTTCTCCTTTTATAGCTGTAGCAGAGGCTTTGGGAGACTCCTCAATAATTCACGTCTTTTGTTGCCTGGATAGCTGGACGGTGCTCCGCTCCTCAATAATTGTCCTGGCTACAGTAGAGTCACTGTTTATTCCTTTTGCCCTATCCTCTATCGAGCACTGTCTTCTCATGATATTCTGGATGCTGCTTGGTATGGTCTTCCACTCCCAAATGATTGACGTCGCAGACTTCAATCACAATATCATGGCATGTAGTATTATTCTTCCCCCGGCCGAATTGTTGTTAACACTTTAACAATAGAGGGAATATATTCTCATGTGAGATAGAATATTCTTTTATGCAAGATATTTATTCTCCTTCTTCAATATCAGGTTCTTCTGGTTGCCACAGTTCATACCATGACAACAATTCACCTATTCCTTTCTTGGTTCTTATTCTTGGCTATCACCTCGGATATCCATCATATCATCATCAGATATTGGTATATCCATTTTCAATTCATATTCTTTTTGCATATTTTTGAATTTTTCATCTATTTCAAGCCTTATTTCTTTCATTATTTCTTCTTTTAAATTATTCTTTCATTGAGAAAATATTGATTCAAAATTTTCCTTTAACTTCTTCTCAATATATTCTTCATTTGATGAGTCTGTTTCTTTCTTCAGAACTTCTTTATATGTTGGAGTCCTGGATGGTCCTTCTTCTTTTATATTTATTCCAGATGAGCTTGATTTAATTTCCCTTGTTTTTTTTATATTTTTGAATATATTCCTTGACTGCAGGTTCTAAAAAATAATTTACTCCCAAAATATTTCTAGCATATGAAAGTGCTTGATCAATATCAGTGTATTTCTTCTACAATATTCCTCCATCTTTATCTTTCTCTATCTTTTGAGCTATTACTTGCTCAAATGATACATAAATTTCTGGAATCTTCCCTTTATATATGACATATATAGTTTTTTTCTGTATATTTTCGGGTGACTCTTTTGGTTGTATTAACCCATTATTGTATGAAAATATTTAGCTAGGCTATTTAGAATAGCTAGCATATAGCATTTATCTTCTCTTTTGTTATTCTATTGGTACTAGAAATTATCTAGTATGCATTCAAGTACTTCATCAAGCCCCATCCAACTGAACTTGAGATCCTAGAAAACAGGTCAGGGTCAACAAAGGTGAAACCCGCCAGCGAGCAAGACTTCAAGCCAGTTGACCTCCAAACGGGTGACTCCTCCAAGACAACCCTGATCGGAACAGGGCTAGATCCTAAATAGGAATCCGCGCTCGTCAGTTTCCTTCGGGCTAACCATGATATCTTCGCTTGGAAACCGGCTGACATGCTAGGTGTGCCCAAGGAGCTAATCGAGCACTCTCTAAATGTTGATCCCAAAGCTACCCCAAAACGGCAGCGACTACGCAGATTCGCTCAAGACAGACGTGAAGCAATCAAGAAAGAGTTGGCCAAGCTACTCGCGGCAGGGTTCATCAAAGAAATCTTTCACTCTGACTGGCTAGCAAATCCCGTACTCGTGCGTAAGAAAAACAACGAGTAGAGGATGTGCGTCGACTACACCGACCTCAACAAGCACTGTCCAAAAGACCCTTTCGGACTACCCAGGATCGACCAAGTGGTCGACTCCACTGCTAGGTGCGCTTTACTATGCTTTCTCGGCTGCTACTCCGGCTATCATCAGATAAGCCTCAAGGAAGAAGATCAAGCCAAAACAGCTTTCATCACACCTTTCGGAGCTTTCTGCTACAAAACAATGTCCTTCGGACTAAAAAATGCAGGGGCAACTTATCAACGAGCCATACAGATATGCTTTGAAAAACAACTTCATCGCAATGTTGAGGCTTATGTCGACGATGTTGTCATCAAAACAAGAAACCAAGAGGAACTCATCGCTGATTTGGAGGAAACTTTCTCCAGTCTACGAGCTTTCCGATGGAAACTCAATCCTACTAAGTGCGTCTTCGGAGTACCTTCTGGCAAGTTACTTGGGTTCATCATTAGCCATCGCGGCATTGAGGCCAACCCAGAAAAAATATCTTCCATCACAAACATGCAAGTACCAGCTAGCATCAAGGATGTGCAGAAACTCACAAGCTGCATGGCCGCTCTCAACTGGTTCATCTCGAGACTTGGAGAACGGGGACTACCCTTCTTTAAACTTCTCAAATGCTAGGATAAGTTCAAATGGACGGAAGAGGCAGACAAGGCACTAACACAACTCAAAGACTTTCTGTCAAAGCCTCCTGTACTCACTGCTCCTTCTCCGAACGAAGACTTGCTCCTATACATATCAGCTACTACTCATGTCATCAATACGGCAATAGTAGTCGAACGGTCTGAACCGGGACACGCCTACAAAACTCTCGGACTCTCGGACTCCAAAACTCGGTATTCACCGATACAAAAGCTCTTATACGCAATCCTTTTCACCTCTCGGAAACTGCGCCATTATTTCTAGGAGCACAACATCACAGTTATCTCTGACTTCCCACTCGGTGAAATTCTTCACAACAGAGACGCCACGGGTAGAATCTCCAAATGGGCAGTTGAACTCGGAGCTCTCACCTTGGACTTCAAGCAAGGACAGCTATCAAATCCCAAGCTTTGGTCGACTTTGTGACTGAATGGACTGAAAATCAAGTACCAACACTAGTTGAACGGCCAGAACACTAGGTAATGTACTTCGACGGGTCTCTCAAACTTGAAGGAGCCGGTGCAGGCGTACTCCTCATCTCCCCCAAGAAAGACCAGCTATAATACGTACTGCAAATCTTCTGGGAAGCATCAAACAACGAAGCTGAGTATGAAGCACTAATACACGGCCTTCGCCTCGAAATCTCCCTCGGCATCAAAGGACTACTGGTGTACGGCGACTCACTAGTCGTTATAAACTAAGTCAATGACGAATGGGACCGAAACAAGGATAATATGAACGCCTACTGCAAAGAAGTCCGCAAATTGGAAAACAAGTTCTCAGGCTTGGAGTTTCATCACATCGTCCCCGACAACAACGTAGCCGCCGACATCTTATCCAAAATGGGCTCAACTCGTGCAGAGGTTCCAGCAGGAACTTTCGTACACGAACTACACAAGCCGTCCATACCTGAACAAGTTACACCGCCAGTGGTCCAGGCTACTGACGTCACTTGAGAAGTCATGATGATAGAAGTCGACTGGCGCACACCCTTCATCGACTACATCAAAGATCACAAACTACCATCTGACAAAAATTTGGCTGAACAAATCTCCCGGCGAGTAAAAAATTACATTCTAGTCGGAGACAAGCTGTACAGGAAAAGTGCATCCTCGGGGATACTCATGAAGTGCGCTACCCGGGGAGACGGCCAAGAAATCTTAGAAGAAATTCACAAAGGAATCTATGGCAACCACGCCTCTTCGCGGACAATAGTTGGCAAGGCTTTTAGAGCAGGCTTCTACTGGCCAATGGCTCTGGCCGATGCTAAACAACTAGTTCAGAAGTGCAAAGGTTGTCAATTCTTTACTAAACAGTAGTATGTACCAGCCTACAAGCTAGTCACAATACCTCCAACATGGTCGTTTGCCTACTGGGGGCTCGACATGATAGGGCCATTACCAACTGCGTCAGGAGGATTCAACCGAGTACTCGTGGCAATCGACAAGTTCACCAAGTGGATCGAAGTCAAACCAGTCACTTGCCCCAAGGCAGATTGGGTTCTCGACTTCTTGGATGAAATCGTACACCGCTACGGTTTTCCCAATAGGATTATCACAGACCTAGGGTCAAACTTCAACAATCACGACTTTTGGGAATACTGCGAGAATAGCGGCATCGACGTTCGCTATATCTCGGTTGCTCACCCGCGAGCCAATGGACAAGTCGAGCGTGCCAATGGCATGATACTCGACGCCCTCAAGAAATGACTACACGACGTCGGCAACACCAAGGGCGTCAAATGGCTTAAAGAGTTACCCAACGCTCTGTGGGGACTACGAACACAACCATGCAAGACTACTGGGCTCTCACCCTATTTCCTTGTGTATGGCTCAGAAGCCATATTACCCGCCGACATCATGTGGCAATTACCCTCAGTCGAGCAGTACGACGAAGAACTGGCAGTAGAAACAAGGCGAATAGATCTAGACAGTCTAGAAGAAGCAAGATGCGCAGCGCTAGTGCAATCTGCCAGGTACCTTGATGGGTTAAGGCGTTACCACGATCGCAACATCAAGGAACGATCTTTCAACTTGGGAGATATGGTCCTCAAGTGAATCCAAGACACGACAGGGTTGCATAAACTCAATTCACCATGGGAGGGTCCTTACATCGTATCAAAGGTTACGGGACCCGGATCTTACAGACTGCAAGAGCTCTTAGGAGAACAAGTACCAAACTCTTGGAATATAGAACACCTTTGTCACTACTACCCATAGCAGCACCCGAGTAATCGCTTCAAGGCAAAAACTCATGATGACTACTCGAGCTAACAGCTCGACTAACGACTTCAAAATACATTACTCTTGACTCAAGATTATCAACTTCACAGGCATCACGGCCCCGGTACAATGGTTCAATGGAGTAACTCTTTACTCAGGACTGAAGATACATCAAACAAGTTACATATGAGTAAAAATATTCGAAATACAAAAGGACTACAAGCAACTACCTACTGTCGGGCTGCATTTAAGCCTCAGGTTTTTACAATATCACAAGGCCACTCAGGTCTGCCGACTACAATGGGGAGGGCCTACACGCAAGGAAGCTGCGCAAAACTCAGCCATATCCAGGTCCTCTACCCAAAGCAACGCCAGGAACTCCTGCATCACCACTGCCTTGACAGCGGCAACGATGAATCCTGCGCGCCGCGCCTAGAGGGAACCAAGGCTGCTCTTTTGCTAGGCTTGTCGAGCCAACCCACTCCACGGCCACACCTCCACCTCTAAGTAAGCGGGATAAAGACCGCGACACTCATCACCCATCACTCGCGAGTTCCAGCGCGTACTCCACTGGATCACGAGCTGCAAGATGAGGCGCGTGATGAAACCTCCTACGAGGATTCTTCTAGCATCGCGGCTATCCCTACGAGCGCAGGAGTTTGTGGAGGGAAGGTGGTCTCAATCTACGAGAAATCTTCTCGCACCGGTGCACCCTTTACAGGCTCTCTATCCTCAAACAACAGCAACCGAAGGCAATCCATGGCTACTCAGAAACTTGATTCGAGTTGACCTCCAAGGGATCTATTTATAGCCAAGCGCTACAACTACCACCCACCCAGGAGTTACTATGCGCCCGTGATCAATGAGTCTGATGACCTCTGACTCTGCCCACATGAAAGCATTCAAGCTACAAAGGACAAAAAAGTACAGTACACCTGTGCACCCTCAAAAGCAGAGTACTCGACAGCATTGCGACTACTCGAAACTCAGAACTACTCCAGCCAAGCATGGCCCGCGCTTGAAACAAATCATTGTCTCGGGGGCTTGGAAAGGTCCGACCCTCTACTCAGGGGCCGGGCGATACGATTTCAAGACAACTCAAAGATATACACCAGGAACAAACAAACTCACCGAGTTGAGCGTGGTGGCAGTCGCACACGTTTCTTCTCGGCAACAGTTGGTCGAGTACTCGGCGTCGCAGGAACAGCTGCCGGCGCTGTCTTCTCGCCAAGGCCTGGAAAACATAGAGTCAAGACTACAATACAATTCAGACTAAAAAAACTAGTCGGCACAGAAAGCTTACCACTAGCAATCACACTGGACAACAAGGAACCAGTAGCAACTACTAGCGACACTTCCTTCGCAACACCCGCTACTCCGGCGGGTAACCCCAGGACTACCTGGCCAGTAACCGGCAGCGCGGCAACCGATGGAGCCTGTGCGGTCAGCATGGGGGCTCCAGCATCCGTTGGCAGCACCTCCTCGGGGACCTTCTCAACAGACGCAATACCGACGCCCAGGTCGGTCATGGCTACTTCTCCAGAAGCAGCCTCATCATCACCAAGTGTCGCATCGACAGACTTCAGAACAAAGACAAAGTAATCATGAGATTGCAAGATCAAGTCTATCAGCTACAATTGAGTACACGGCTACATACCTTGGTACCCCGAGACTTCTCAGGGGTTGATGCAGACTTAGCCGCAGACATCTTGCGGACTACTCTGCGTTTCTTCATAGGAGGAGAGGGCTCGTCCTCTGACTCCTCAACAGCAGTTTCCTCTTCTTCCGACTGCGCCAAGTAGCCAGCAAGAACTCGAGACTACAAAAACAAGTCGGTACTCAGAACAAATATCACACAAGTCAAAAAAGTACAAGTCAGGTACAAGGACATACCACTTCTGGCTCATACCAAGCGTCATACTGCCGAAGAGCTGCAGGGATCACTGGTACTCCCTAGTAGTTCCTAAAGAACTTGGCCAGCAGTGCCTCGACATCATCATCGGATATATCCTCATCGGACATACGCGATGGATCCTTAAAACCTGTGTACTCACTCTCCGAGTGAGTCCGTTTCTGAAGCGGCTGAACCCTTCTCTTGAGAAAACTCGCCGCCACATTTATCCCAGTAAGACCGAGTGCCTTCAACTCGGTAATCTGTTGCATCAAGTGGTCAAGCTCCGAGGTGTCTTCGGGTTCACTCACCCAGTTCTCTGCATGCTTCGGCGCGTGGCCAGTAACCACTGGCAAGCGAGGATCATGGTTCCCGATATAGAACCACCTTTTCTTCCATTCCCCATGGGAGTCAGTCAGATTGTACTCAATATACGCGCCCGAGTTCCTGAGTTGGAACCCGGTGCCTCCAAAGACTTTTGTCCTAAGCGCACTAGGCTGAGGTTTACAGCGGAACAACTTCCTAAACAGTTTAAGGCTCGGAGGAACTCCCAAGTAAACTTCGCAGAGGTGTACGAAAATTGACATATGCAGTACACCATTGGGGTTCAAATGAACAAGTTGAAGCTTATAGTACTCGAGGATACCTCTGAAGAAGTCGGAGGCGGGCACGTCCAACCCTCTCTCTACGAAGTGTGCAAGCATTACCGTCTCGCCAGGGTGTTCCTCAAATTGTCACGCATTCGCAAAAGCTGGGCACCACTTGAGTACCTCCTTCATCTGCAGAAGCTTGGCATCGACTAGCGCTTGCACGGCCTCCTCCTTCATCACTGAATGCTACCACGTTGCTCCAGGCGGCGGCAGCACAGTCTGATTCGTCGGCCCCACCTTCGGCGCCAGCAGCACCAGTTCCTTCCCCTTCTTGGATTTCACCTTGCTCGCCGCTGGAGCCTTGCCCTGGATCTTCTTGGGTTTCTTGCCCATTTTCTTGGTACGCATCCACCGGTTTCAACCTCAGCAAAATGCACTCACCCTCGGATCTCTCTCAAGGTGCAGCAATGGCGGTGGCAACTTGGCAAATGCGATGGCACAAATGTGGAGCAGATGCGCAGGGGAGGAAGAAAAACAGATTAGATTACAGTAGGGCGTAAACCTAACCAAAAGGGGGCCCTCCAGTTTTATCTCCGCCACCTCCAGATTCCAAGCGTCAGTTACGCAACGGATGGATTTTAAGCAGATTAATTGCCTTAAACACCAAACGGCTACTCTTTTCAACGGATTGCTGACCACTTGAATGACAAAAATCGCCTAAGCGCTCGGGGGCTGCGGGTACCGTACCCGAGGGTCAGAATTTTCTTTTTCAGATTTCCGAGGGTAAAAAAGTCAAAAAGCAGGATTGACCCTAAGCCTGACTCTTCGACTCAACCTAAGGCTCGGGGACTACTCCATATGGAGTGCAATTGACATCGCACTACCATATAAAAAACTCTCAGAACAGGCAGCAGCTTAAAGGACCAAGAAGAGTACCTTCCAGCCACGCGACAGTACTCGAGCACCTTGGACACTGCAACCTCGACAAACTACTCGAATAGTGCCCATAGTACTCGAGACTATGGCGCACGACTACAAAGTACTCGGGGGCTTGTCGGGCATACCCTAGGCCCATAAGTAGACCTTGGACGGCCCACTAAGGGGCGTACTCAGATATGGTCAGGACAAGGGATAGACGTATCCTACTCGGACTAGTCAAGTATGTGTATGGAAAACTACTCGGACCATACCGAGTAGAACTCTGTAATAGTACTTGACTAGGACTCGGACATGTAACCCTGCCCTCCCGTGTATATAAGGGCGGGCAGGGACCCCCCTCAAGGGAACAACTCTAGTTCATCCAAGATCAATACAAACCAACACACATGATGTAGGGTATTACGCAATCTAGCGGCCCGAACCTGTCTAAATTGTGTTCCTTGCGTCACCATTGATTCCTTGATTCTCGACGATCCTTACCGCACAAAAGACCACCTAGGGTACCCCCTAGGCGGGTTGCTGGTCTAAAACACCGACACGTACCTACATATTTTTTCTTCTATCTTTGGAGAGTATTTATGTGGCTTTTGCTTTAATATAGCACCCCATCCTATTTCAGATGCATCTGTCTCTATAACAAAATAATAGTCATCTAAAGGTAAATCTAGGGGTTTTAATTCTTTCACCTTTTCTTTTATGATTCTTACTAGCTTTATGTCTTCGGAATTGAAATGCTTTTACCAATTTTTTCTTAACTTTGCATATAATGGCCCAGCTAGTTTTGCTAAGTTTTCTATATAATTTCTAGCATAATTTACTATTCCTAAAAATTGTTGCAAGGTTTTTTTTATCATTCATAGCATCTGGAAATTGCAAAATTTTCTTTGCTATATGATCTTGTAAAGAAATTTTTCCCTCCCCTATTTCATGGCCTAGAAAATTTATATTTCTTTGCATATTTTCATTTTCTTTTTAGAAAGTATTAACCCATGCTCTTCTACCTTTCTAAAGAATGTTTCCAGATGAGCTACATGTTTTTTATATGATTTTAAAAAAACTAATAAATCATCTATATAAACTAATTTGAAGTCCAGATTTTCATTAAAAATATTTTGCATTTTTCTTTGGAATAAAGCAGGGGCATTTTTTAAACCTAATGGCATCACCAACCATTCAAAATGACCTTGAGGACATGTGAATGCAGTCCAACCTATTGATTCTTCTGCCATTTTTACTTGCCAAAACCTAGCTTTTAAATCAAATTTTGAGAAATATTTGCTTCCTTGTATTCTATTTATCCATTCTTGCTTATTTAGGATGTTATATCCATCATCTATAGTATTATCATTTAGTCTTTTATAATCAATAACCATCCTTGACTTTCCTCTAGCTATTTCAGCATGATTTCTAACTATAAAGGCAGCTAACCTATGGGGACTCCTACTTTCTCTTATAGCTCCTAGCTTTAGTAATTCTTCAATATGCATCTTGAATTCTTTATATCCTTAGGTGTTGCTTCTATGGGACTTGTCTTAATTATGTAATCAGGATTTATTATATTAAGTTTACATATTATACCGTTCTTATCCCAATATTTCATTGGTATTTCTCCAATTATTTGGATTTCTTCCAACCTTTGTACCATTTTATCTATATCTTTCTTAGATTTTATATCTCTATACCAATTTGGCGATAGTGATTGCAGACTGATACAATCTATGCATGAATTTGCTATATGAAATTCTTCTATACTTTCACCTAATTCTTCATCTGCATAGTTATCAATGGTCATATTATCATCAGATTCTTAAAGTTCTAGTTTAGATTTTACTACATTAGAACTTATAGTTTTTCGCACTTCTATTATGTATGGAATATTATCTTGATAAGGAATGAAGGTAATTCCTTGCTCATATATAATTGTTGTTTGTAAGGAAAACTAAAAAATCTTAATCATAATATCATATCATCATTTATCATAGATAGATCTTATATTGTGATTTCATCCATTAAATTTTTTGTATTATTTATTTGTATCTCAATGTTATAAGCTAACTGATTATGAAGCTTCTTTATTCCTGACGTATCAGTAGATATTTTTGCTTTATCTTGATCTATTGTATGCACTATTATCTTGACTAGGATAATATATTGTAACATCTGTAAAATTTACTAACTCAAATCACCCGCTAAAAATTTGTTTCAAAATCTTTCGACCGTTGAGCTCCCGAAAATCTTTTCCTTCCCGGCGACCCCGCCATCCCGGCACCTAACGCCAACAGTCACCTTTTTCTCCCTCCACAAATTTTGCCGCGTGCCCATCAAAATCCGTCACGCGTGCCCGACTGTTTCCGCATTTTTCGCCGACTCTCCCTCTCCTTTCTTTTCCTTTTCCTCTTCTCCTTTTTCCTCTTTTCTTTTTCTTGTTTTTCTTCCTTCTCTTCCTTCCTTCTTCCTTCTTCCTCCTTTCTCCTTCTCTCTTTCATTCCTTCCTGGCGCACCCTCCCGCGGCTCTTGGCGCCTGGCCCCGCGCCCCTGCGCCCACGCCACCCCGGCCTGGTGCTAGTGCCTAGCCGCCCCGCGCTGCTGGCCTACCAGCGCCCCTGCTGCACACCATCCCGACCCGCGCGCCCGCTCGCCCCATGCCTGCCGGCCCTGACCGAGCCCAGCCGCCGCTCGCCACCCCTCCCCGGTGTGCCTCCCCACGCTGGCCACCATCCCTGTACGCCCTTGCGCTCCTCACTGCCCGAGCCCAGCCCCGCCATGCCCCCCACGCGGAGCTCCACTCCACCACGCCACCGGCCAGGAATCTCAGCCGCCATTAACGAGCTTGCCTGTGCGCCGCTCGTCGTCGCCCCCTCCCACCGGCTATAAAAGGAACCAAGGCCCGGCCTCCTCCTCCACCAAGAGCTTGCTGCCCTCTCCTTGCTCCCCTGTGCGTCGCCCCCAACCGCTGCCACCCCTCCCACCTGCGCGCCGCAAGGCAGCCCGACGCCGCCTCCCTGACCGCCGCCGGCGCCCCCCTCCCGTCACCACCCGCCCAAGGTGAGAGCCAAAATGGGTCCCCCACGACCCCCTCTACCTTTCCCCGCCAAGGTCCTCGCCACCGGCAAGCTCGGCCGGCCGGCCCGCCGCTGAAGCGGCTATTTCAAGTATAGGTGGGCCG